>NC_143147.1:63629870-63781164 GCF_059928025.1 Delphinapterus leucas | reverse complement strand
TTTTTCTGCAGGAATGGGACAGGATGAAGCGGGCAACTCTGCGGCTCAGAATTTTTTTTTTCTTAATCGAGCCCTGGCTAGGGTTTACTGGTGTGTCCCACAGTTTCTGGCATGTAGTAGGTGCTCAATAAATATCTGTGGCATGAACGGACGTGCCAGGCCCTGTGTAGGCATTTGGAATACGGTGGTAACGGATAGCAACCCTGCCCTTCCAAAGGTCACAGTCTAGGGGTGAGGTTCTTCAGGTGGGGGCCTCCAGGAAGGTGGGAGGGCAGTGCAGCTCCGCGCCCCCCTCTCCACAGTGGAGCGTGCGGGCAGCCCAGTCGGAGAAGACTGCTCCTGCAACACGGCCATCTGCCAGATCTTCCAGCAGGGCTACTTCTACCTGTACCCCTTCAACATCGAGTACAGCCTCTTTGCTTCCACCATGCTCTACGTCATGTGGAAGAACGTGGGCAGGCTGCTGGCCTCCTCTACCCGCAGCCACAGCCACACCCCATCCCTGCTCAGCCTCTTCCGGGAGACCTTTTTTGCCGGCCCGATCCTGGGCCTGATGCTTTTCGTCGTGGGGCTGGCCGTCTTCATCATCTACGAGGTCCAAGTGAGTGGGGAGAGGGGCCGCACCCAGCAGGCTCTGGTCATGTACTACATCTTCAACATCGTCTGTCTGGGGCTCATGACCTTGGTCAGCCTGAGTGGCTCAGTCATCTACCGTTTTGACCGCCGGGCCATGGACCACCGTAAGAACCCCACGCGCAGCCTGGACATGGCTCTGCTGGTGGGTGCCGCCCTGGGCCAGTACGCCATCTCCTACTACTCTATCGTGGCTGCAGTGGCGGGCACACCCAGGGAGCTGCTGGCGGGGCTCAGCCTGGCCCACGCTCTGCTCATGATCGCCCAGCACACCTTCCAGAACGTTTTCATCATTGAGAGCCTCCACCGGGTTCCCCCCGGGGCTGAGCCTCATGGTACTCCCCCCAAGGAGCCCTGCCACGGCCTCACCTTTGCCAGCCTGGACACCCTCCACACCTTGCCTGCCTGCCCACCCACACCCAGGCTGGTTGGCCCCAGCCCAGCAGGACCTCAGGGAGCAGTGAGCATCACCTTGGCCCCCAGGGGCCACTGGAGATACCGGTGCTTGAAGGACATTTCTCTGTTTCTCCTGCTCTGCAACATCATCGTGAGTAACTGGGGAGAGACAGGGGTGGGCTGGGAGGAAGAGAAGGCCGAGGAAAGATGCTCTTTCAGGTTTGTTCACTTGGCCCTCTCTGTCTGGCCCCCAGCCCACTCGAGCATCGTCTGGCTCTCTAGGAAAGGAGCAGGTTCAGGGAGAGTCAGGTGCAGCCCCGGGGGCGAACAGCATCTCAGGGCGCACAGGGAGAATGAGATCCCGGCATTCTGGCATCTAGGCAGAGCTGGAGGGGTCTTAGGGGATGCTGGTGTGAGGGCTGGGAGGAGGTGAGACGGAGCTGAGTGGGGGGCCCTTGCTCCCAGGTGGGAGGTGTGACTCTTCCCGGGACCTTGTGACCAACCTGCTTCTTAGAATAATCGCAGCAGCGACAGGAGGTGGCAGAGACCAGCATGAGCGTGAGGGGTCTGTCAGCAGAGCGGCAGGCTGGCCGGGAGGGGGGCAGCCACAACAGTCGCCCCCTCCGCGGCAACTCAGCAAAGCCGCTTTCCAAGAGAAACTCCTCTGTATAGCAGCAGACTTCACCCGATACAAATATACATCCTGTACGAGAACACTCTTTGTGAAGGTGCATCCCAACAGAGAAATACTCCTAGTGTAGCTCCAACCTAATAGAGAAAGGCCCCAGTGTAGATATAATCCCCAGGAGGGAAATCTCTAACAGAGAAACATGGACCCCTGTGAGTACATCCCCAAGAGAGAGCACACCTTAATGAAGTTTTGCTCAAAGTAAAGACAGTCCTTTTAGCTATAACCTCTGATAGAAAATACCCCTAATATAGAAAACAGCCTTAATGTGGGTATATCCCAATATAGAACACATCTCCAGAGGGATTCCACCCCAGTGGGTCTACATGAAATACACGCCCAAATTGAGGTGCATTCTTGAAGTCCCCACTGCCAATATTGCCCCTCCTACAGGTAAAAAAAAAGAGTAGTCATCCATCTCTGACCTACCAGTAGAAGCAATAAAGCTCAAAACCTCCTCCTGTCTTGGGCCACCTTTGGTGTGGCTCCCAGCCTCCGCCCCCACTCACCTTCTCCCAAGGCCGAGCCTACAGGCGGGGAGTCACCTGGGAGGCCGCTTTTGCTCCAGGTATCTGAGCCTGGATCAGCTCTGAGGGCATCATCTCCAACTCCTTCATTTTATAGGATAGAAGCAGGCTCAGATTTGGGCTGTGATGTGTCCAAGGATGTGAAACATTTGCGGTGGGGAGAAGGAGGGTTAACCTAGAAGCCTTTATTCTTTGCCTCACACCCCATACGTGAACTATCTGAGCTCATAGCCAGGGATGAAGCAGGATTCCAGCTTCAACCGCCTCCCAGACCTGGGAAGGGGGTGGGGTGCGGGGCCAGAGCTGGAGAGCAGAGCTCATGGCGGGCAGGGCTGGGGGAGCCTTCCGGCAGGATCCTGAACCCCTGCCCTGGGCCTGTCTGATTCTACCATCACCACCCCGCACACATCTCTCCAGGAGAGAGCTACCGATTTAGCCATTTATTCCAAATTCTCACAGCATCTATTGAGACTTCTTCTCCCCTTCCCCAGTCCCACACGTGGGCCGTACTGAGGGTGGGAGACGTGATCACAGGCGGAGCCCTAGGCTGGGGGGCAGGCAAGTTCAGTTGGGCACATTTACTGAGCTCCTTAGTGAGTGCCAGGCCCCGCCCAAGATGCTCGAGGTCCCCACTCAGCAACACCCAGCCCTCGCTGTCCACAAAACCAGAGGGCTGGGACCCCCATCCTGCCCCCACCCCACCCAGCAAAGCTCACGGAATGACCCACTGGCACGAGTCCGGGCCAGGTTCTGACACCCCTTTGTCCCCACAGCTGTGGATCATGCCCGCCTTCGGGGCCCGCCCCCACTTCAGCAACACCGTGGAGGTGGACTTCTATGGCTACTCCCTCTGGGCAGCCATCGTCAACATCTGCCTGCCCTTCGGCATCTTCTACCGCATGCATGCTGCCTCCAGCCTGCTGGAGGTCTACATGCTGTCCTGAAGCCCCACTAGAGCCATGGGGAGGAGGGGCTCAGCTCATGCACCCACCCAGAGAGCCCCGGGGAATGAATCCCAGACCGGCAGTCACTAGGCCACATAACTACCCATTCCCCCGCCGGTCTCAGAGTGGAATTTTCACAAAAGTTATTTTTCCAGGATGAGTTTTTAAATCACAATCAGGACATGCATATCCCTGGGGCATGGGGCAAGCGGGGGGAGGAGGACCTCTCCCTGCACCCTTTCTAGGACCAGGCAAGATCTGGAAGTGTCCTAGCCTCTAGCTCCACCCCTACCCCCGCCCCGTGTCCTGGCCAATGCTGCTGCCTGGAGCTGGAAAACAATAAACCTGCTGTTCTCCCTGCCCCACCCTGTGCCCACTTCGTGTCTCAGCAGCCACATCTAAGATGATCACAGGACGGGGTCTTGGGGTCGGAGCTGCAAGGGCCCCTGGAGATATTCAGCTCTCAGGCTTTTCTGTGGGTGAGCCAAGTCTGAGTCACACACTAGTTACAGACTCGTACCTGGGTGGCTGGGAGGGGCTGGGTGGAGTACCCAGGCTGCCACCTTCCTCTTTGCCTTATCTTCAAGTGACATATACATTTTTTAATGTGTTCCATGACACATGAAATGTTAGGAAGGACTCACCTAATCCAACTACAATTTTACAAAGAAGAAAACTGAGGCCCAGAGAGGTAAAGTGACTTGCCCACAGTCACACAGCAAAAGGGAGCCAGTGCCTTTCTACTAAGAATGATAATTTTCAAACTTTTTCATGCATCAGAACTTTTGTTTTCCCCTCAAATGAAACATTTCAGGAATGCAACTTCAATTCATAGGCTGTTATAACATAATTTATAACAGGGCTGTTATAGCTAAACAGGGCTTGAGTGGCACAGATTCTCACCCCCTGGGCCTCCTCTTACCCACAACCCCACTCCCTGCAGTCCCTGAGGCTCCTCTCCAAATCCCTCTGGCTTCTACTCTACAAGAGATATAGAGACGGGGCAACTGTGAAGCTGGGGAGGTCCTGGCAGGGCAGAGGGTGTGGGATCTCACTGTTTTCCCAGGCCTTCGACCGTCTCCGAAGCCCCTCAATAAAATGGCTTGATCCAAAAGAAGGTGGGGAGGGGGGATATAGAGATGGACTCAGAGAGACTGAGGAAGTCAGACGGTGCAGAGATGTTGAAAAGGAGGCACCAACAGCTAGAAGAGGAGGCGGAACTGGTGGCCAGCGAGTCAGGTGAAGGGGGACAGGCTGGGGTGGGGACTGGGGTGGTAGGAGATGGCTTTTGTGCGGGAGAGGGGGAGCAGCCGCACCTGGGGCCCAGGGCACTTTAGAGGAAAACGTGCCAGGACCCCACCAGCACGATGAGGTGGGCAGGTCTCAGAGGCTGCAGGAAGAGCTGAGGAGGGCCGCAGGGGGCGCCTCCTGCCGTGTCAGAACCGGGTCTCTTTCGCCCCAAGTTCACGTTTGCCTTAGGGAGAGAGAGCTTGCGTCAGGGCTGGGTCTGGTGCTACATGGGGTACAAGAGAAGGTGACCCCGGATCTGTGGGGGAGGGTCCATTCCCTGCTGGGCCGCCAGAGGCAAGTGTGGCCTGAACCCTACACGGCCTCTGTTGCGGCCTAAGGACATTGCACCCCGACCTACCCCGGAAGCGGGCCTGCTCGTGGGTCCCCTGACCCAGAGCCCCGCGCATGCACCGCCTCCGGCCCCGCCCGCCTGTCCAGCCGCCTCGTTATTGGCTGAGCTGTCCGGGGAGCCCCCGGCAGGGTAATTAACGAAGGATTGATTAATGAGAGCCCCAAAGTCAACAGAAAAATCAATGGGCCGCGGAGCCCGAGAGGCGGCTGCGCAGTCCCGCGGAGGGAGGGCGTCGGAGGCATTGGTCCGGCGCAGGAGCCTCACCCGGACAGACGATCCGCGCTGCGGTGGTCAGCCGGCGGCGATGCCTGCCCAGGCCTCAGGTAAGGCTCCCCGGCGGCGCCGTTACGTCCGGGAGCGCCCTCTGACCCCTGGAGGAACATTCCCGAGAGCCCATCCTCGACACTCACACCTACTCCGCTCCCAAAGCGAGGGTCAGAGACCGGGGGCTGCAGGGACTGGGGCGGGAGGGCGAGATGACGGGAGGAAGGTCAACCCTTGGTGACCCGAACGGCGGCCCCCCTCTGCCCCCACCCCGGCTCTGCACCCCGTCTCCTTTCCGCGGGCGGGGGGCGCGCAGGGGTCAGCAGGGCACCCCCCCCCCCGCCTTAGCCGGGTCCGAGCGCGCACAGCGGAAAGAGAACGCCGAAGCCGGGAAGAAGCTAAAAGCCCGGACGGCTGGAAAAAGGGGTGTGGGGCTGGGTTGCCGGGATGCCCAGTCAGAGGCACCGGTGTGGTGCCTGTCCTAGGCCTCGCAGTCCCTCGAGTAGCTCGGAAAGAAATCCCGTAGCTCTGCGACCAGTGCTTAGCAGCATCCGTCGGATCCGGCCAGGCGCCGCGCCCCGACGGCTCTGCAGCTTTCATCACTGGCTCTAATCGCGACCCACAAACCAGTTTGGTGTCCGGGCCCTCCCGTGAACTGGCGTCGCGCGGAGGGGCGAGCCAGAGGATGGTGGATTCCTCCTTGTCAGTCAGGGAGCCCTCACCCTCTTCCCGCGACCCCTGCTTGCCCATCCCCACACCCTCCCCAGCGGAGGATCCTATCCTCCACTTTGAGCGCTCCCTCTAGCGGCCGAGGGAGGGTTGGACCCTGGGGGTGGGGGCGGGGAAGATAGTGAAGGTGAGGACCCTGGAGGACAGGACCTTGTCCTCCAGGGTCCTCTCTAGGCCTGCAGTCCAATCAAAACCTGCCCCTGTCATTCACCAATAACCCCGACCGTTCCGGCCTCTCCAGGACCTGGACAGAACAGGAAGGAAATGCATAAACAGCTAACACTGACAGCATTCTCTATGCCAGGCATGTCTCTACATGCATTTACATGTGTTAAATCATTTAATTTTGAAAAATCCCCATCAGGTAGGTATTATGCCTTAATTCCTTCATTTATTCATTCAAGAAATCTTTATTGAACATCTACTTTGTAACATCTTTATTGAACATCTACTATGTAACGGGTACTATTCCATAGTCGTGTATCTGTTTACAGATGAGGAAACTGAGGCACGGAGAGTCTAAGTAGCTTGACCAAGATCACACAGGTAGTAAGTGCCAGGATTCGGCACTAGGCTATCCTCCTGCCTTGGGGTAGGTTCTGGGAAGGCGAGATGGGGCAGTCAGGTCTGGGAGAAAAGGAGCAGGGAGGTGTCCCTGTAAGCTTCAGATGTGCTCAACCTGGGTGGGGGAGCCTGGGAAGAAAGACCAAGATCATCTGGAAAGTCGCCTCCACTGGGCCGGGATGGATGCAAAGGGTTTGATGGGAAGGGTTTCTGTCCATGACTCTGGTGCTGAAATGTCCCCAGAAAATGCCAGAGTCAGTCAGCTAATATTGGTTCAGTGTCCTCCCTGTGCCATATGTGGGGGATGAGGTAAGCAGGAGCTGGTCGCTGCCCACCAGGCACACCCACAGCAGTGTACACCCGCTCTCGATAGATGTTTGGGCAAAGGGAGAAGTCTTCCCAGGAGAAGTGCTTAAGATGGGTGGTGAGGATGGGCAAGAGCCGTTGGTGGAGGGTAGCGGGAGAGGCAGAAGGAAGAACAGGCTGCAGGAGTGACGGGGGGGGGGGCACGAGGCTACATGAGACATGGGGAGTACTCTGGCCGGGCCTGGATGAATGTGGGGAGGAGGTGCCTAGAGTGTGACAAGGGGGCTGGACAAGGAGGGGACAGAACTGGAGCAAGAATGATGTGGAAGACTGGGAAGGGGGGAATCATTGGTAGAATCTTTAAAAGAGTACCAAGTTTTATTATTCTATTTGCCCCAGAAGAGGACCTTAGGAGGTATAAATATTGGGCAGGTTGCACATTGGAGAATGGGGGCCTGAAGAAGCTGCATTTTAGAGCCACGTGTGCTGAGGGTCTTCTGGTAGTTACACAGGGGGATAATCTAAAGGTCAGAGTCCAAAGGGAGACACAGAGCAAAGCACAGCTAATTAAAATAGAGCATGAACACTGATGTGTATAAAATTGATGACTAATAAGAACCTGCTGTATAAAAAAAATTAAATTAAAAAATTTAAAAAATAAATAAATAAAATAGAGCATGATATGGGACTTCCCTGGTGGTCCAGTGGCTAAGGCTTCGCACTCCGAATTCAGGGAACCCAGGTTCGATCCCTGGTCAGGGAACTAGATCCCACGTGCCGCAACTAAGAGTTTGCGTGCCGCAATTTAAAAAAAAAAAAAAAAGGACCCAGCGCAGCCTAATTAATTAATTAAAAAAGAAGTAAACTTAAAAAACATAACATAAAATAGAGCATGGTAGGTGATGCTTCAGCAACAAGCATGGGTGCAGTGGGGGTACCAAGAGGGGCACCTAGTCCAGCCTTGGCAAGGGGGTTCAGGGAAGGCTTCCTAGAGGAGGTGGGGCTCCACTGAGTCCTGAGGACACAACCGCAGTCATCCAAGGGGCCAGTGGGTGGGCACCATGGGCAAAGGGTAGGGTGTGGGCAAAGACAGGGAAGTGAGTAAAAGCAGGGGCAGTCTAGGAACTAGGCATCAGGATGGCATATGGTCCATGGGCAAGGGAGTGGGGGTCTGAACACAGGGCTGGAGAGGAAAGTTAAGACCAGACCAGGAAGCAGCAGCGGCTACCCTGCCTTGATCACCTCGTGCACCCCAAGCCCACGCGCTGCCTTGCTGCATTTTGAAAGGCCAGGCAGGCCGTGCTAGATCGCTGGGACTCTATAGTGGGAACAGTGGTTGCCTTTGCAGGGGAAGTAGGGGAGAGGCGCAGTGGGTAGGGAGACCAGTCCAGGAGAGAGAAGAGGGAGCCGTGGACCAGGGTAGTGCTTGTGGTAAAGAAAAATCTCAGAGCAGTCCTTGAGCTGGAACGCACAGGGATGAGGGGAGAGGCAAGGCAGACACTTGGTTCCCTGCTGGGAGACATGGGGATGGAGACTCCGCTTGCTGAGACAGTGAATTAGAAAGCAGGCCTCCTGCAGTCTGGACAAGGGGGAGCACCTAGGACCCTGAGCCCCTAGGACCCTGAGCCCAGAGCACCAGGGATGCCAGGGCAGCAGCGGGACCAAGGGAGAGCACCTGGGACAGCAGGGGGTGGTGAAGGAACCTTCCCACCAGGACAGCACCCAGACCAGGGGGCATCTCTGCACTCCAGTGCAGCGTTATGAGTACTCAAAGGGCCCACGGGAGAAGTGTGCTGGACTCCAGGAAGGGGTCCTGAGCTGCAGGTATGGGGTGACCCAAGATCTGGGTCCAAGTGAAGGGCAACAAAGGGGTCGGCCTGAATGAAAGCTTGGGGCAAGTGAGAAAGTAGCAGGAGACACTCAGGGAAAGAGAAGGGTCAGGATGGTGTTCCCCATGTTGAGCTGTACATTCATGAGACTTCAAGGAGTTGAGGGAGGGTACAGATGGAAGTCAGTTCTATCAAAGTCAAGGGTATGGGACTTCCCCTGGCAGTCCAGCGGTTAGGACTCTGCGCTTTCACTGACGAGGGCACAGGTTCAATCCCTGGTCAGGGAACTAAGATCCCACAAGCTGTGCGTCACAGCCAAAGAAAAAAGAAAGTCAAGGTCATGGCATTCATGTTCATCCCAACGTGTCCCATGCTCATGGCAGACATTGTCATTCAATCTCAGAACTTTTTCCTTAAACCTTTAATGTGCTTTAGAATTAACTTTAATTACATAAGTAATGTTTGTTTGTTTGTTTGTTTGTTTTTTGGCTGCGTTGGGTCTTCATTGCTGCACGTGGGCTTTCTCTAGTTGTGGCGAGCGGGGGCTACTCTTTGTTGCGGTGCGCGGGCTTCTCATTGCGGTGGCTTCTCTTGTTGAGGAGCACGGGCTCTAGGCACTCGGGCTTCAGTAGTTGTGGCACGTGGGCTCAGTAGTTGTTGGTCACGGGCTCTAGAGCGCAGGCTCAGTAGTTGTGGCACATGGGCTTAGTTGCTCTGTGGCATGTGGGATCTTCCTGGACCAGGGCTCGAACCCGTGTCCCCTGCATTGGCAGGCGGATTCTTAACCACTGCACCACCAGGGAAGTCCCAGTAATTTTTTTTTTTAAGAAAAAAAAAAAAACTAGAACATTAAACCTCTCCCAATGCTACTGCCCTCCTCCTTTCCCCAGAAGAAACTCTTGTTGTGAACTTGATGGGTGTCTTCTAGGTGTTTTAAAAGTAATTTTAGGGACTTCCCTGGCAGTCCAGTGCTTAAGGCTTTGCCTTCCAATGCAGAGGGTGTGGGTTCGATCCCTGGTCAGGGAGCTAAGATCCCACATGCCCCGCAGTCAAAGATCAAAAAACGTAAATCAGAAGCAATATTGTAACAAGTTCAATAAAACGACTTCTTTAAAAAGTAATTTTATATACACCCATATGTACGCAAAATAGAGTATTATCTCAGATCACAGCATTCTTTCCCACCAAACCCACGCTCAGCCTCAGGATCCTTCTCAACCCAACACTCTAGGCAACGATTGCCCAACTAATCAGAGTCGGAACAAGAGAGGACACCTACTTGCTCTCCCTGACTTGAGGAGTGAATTTCCTTCCAGAAGACAGAGGGCACAAACTGCGTTTTGGTGGTGAAAAGTCACAGCCCTGGAAACTGCCCAGTGGCCAAGGACTGTGCAGATCCCCCTGGCTGCCTTGACAGACATCATTATTCCACCTTAAGATCAAGCACTGATGCAGGAGGGTAGGGGTGGGGGGAAGGCAGTCCTCAAGCCAGTCGAAAAAAACCCTATGTTTATATGGAGCACAAAGGGCTTCCATATCCCCTGGTCTGTTTCAATCTTCTCGGGTTCCGTAAGGCACATGGGGCAGCTGCTATCATTTCCAACGTCCTGACCAGAGAGGTTGCTTAGCTTGCCTAGGTCCCACAGCGCTTAGAGGGAGAAGCGGAATTGAGCCCAAGACGGCTTGGCAGCCAACCAGAACCCTGTCTCCCTCCCCAGCCCCTGAGGCTCCACCCATGGCCTCTCCAGAAGCACAGGAGACTGGAGAGACCCCGGCCAAGGAGAACCACGTGGCCACGGGGGCCGAGCAGACAAGGGCCCCCGCCTCGCCCCTCAACAGGTCCTGGCTGGTGCGGCACTTCTCACTGCTGCTGCGCCGGGACCGGCAGGCCCAGAAGGCCGGGCAGCTCTTCTCGGGGCTCCTGGCCCTCAACGTGGTGTTCCTGGGCGGAGCCTTCATCTGTAGCATGATCTTCAACAACGTGGCCATCACGCTGGGGGATGTGTGGATCCTGCTGGCGGCGCTGAAGGCCCTGGCCCTCCTTTGGCTTCTCTACTACACCGCCAGGACCACCCGCCGGCCGCAAGCCGTGCTCCACCGGGACCCGCACGCGGGACCCGCTTGGGTGCGCGGTGAGTGTCGGGGCGCCTGGGTGGATGCAGAGGGGTGGGGAGGGAGGGCTCTTTCCAGGGGAGGTGCCAACGTCCCCCTGGCCCGGCCAGGCTCCCTGGTGCTCTTTGGTAGCTGCAGCATCTGCCTCAACGTCTTCCGCGTGGGCTACAGCATGAGCCACATCCGCTGTAAGTCACAGCTGGAGCTCGTCTTCCCGGCCATCGAGATCATCTTTATCGGCATCCAGGTGACCCGCCTCTCGCACCCCCTCGCCGCGTGCGTACGCATCCCGGCCTATGCCTAGAAACAGGCACATCAGCAAATATCCACACGGCCCAGAGTATGTACACACGCACCACAGCGCCCCTCCACGTGCCTCTGTGTGCCCGCACCCATGCTACCTACATGTGTCAGCATCACACACACACTGCGCCACTGAAACGCAGGCACCTATAGGTACATTTGCCTGTACGTACCTGTGTGTACCTAAATCTACACCCCCGGATATACTGTGCTACTCTCCTTTTTTTTTTTTTTTTTAAATACAATTTATTTATTTATATTTTTGGTCGAGCGGCGTGTGGGATCTTAGTTCCCCGACCAAGGGGCCCCCTGTATTGGAAGCATGGAGTCTTAATCACTGGACCACCAGGGAAGCCCTACAGAGCTACTTCTTTTTTTTTTTTTAAAGAAGGTTTTTTAATTAATTAATTTATTAATTAATTAATTAATTTTGGGCTGCGTTGGGTCTTTGTTGCTGCGCGCGGGCTTTCTCTAGTTGCGGTGAACGGGGGCTGCTCTTTGTTGTGGTGTGCGGGCTTCTCATTGCGGTGGCTTCTCTTGTTGCAGAGCACAAGCTCTAGGGGCGCGGGCTTCAGGAGTTGTGGCACATGGGCTCAGTAGTTGCAGCTCGCAGGCTCTAGAGCGCAGGCTCAGTAGTTGTGGTGTATAAGCTTAGTTGCTCTGCAGCATGTGGGATCCTCCTGGATCAGGGCTCAAACCCGTGTCCCCTGCATTGGCAGGTGGATTCTTAATGCCACCAGGGAAGTCCCCAGAGCTACTCTTAATGAATCTGCAACTCCCTCCTGAGTTCCTGATCTGTAGGCATTGTGCTATGTGTTTTGTTTGCATCATCCTTTTTATTGCCCCAATAAGTAGGCATTCCCCTGATAGACATTTTAGTCCTATTTTAGAGCCAAGGAGACTAAGGCTCAGAGATGTTTTTCCACTGGCCCAAGACCACACAGCAAGGAAACCCTGGAGCCACAAATCCATCCCAGGCTTCCTCACTGTCCCTTCCATTGTAAATACACACATGCAACTGAAACACATGCCCCATAGTCCCACCACCAACCTTCGCCCCACCCCTAGCCACTGGGCTCAAGGCCCTTTCTCTTTCAGACCTGGGTGCTCTGGAAGCACTCTAAGGACTGCGTTCAGATCCAGACCAACTTCACTAGGTAAGATGCGGGCACCTTCTCTCCTTCCAACAACTCCTGGGATACCCCTGTCCCCCACTCATGCTGGCCCCCCAACAGCTTCCCTGGACAGGGTGGCCCTGGGGCTATCGGTTAGTCTGGGAATGGGTCCCAGGTAGCCCCTAGGGCTGCTCCTCCTGAAGTTCTAATGGCAGATGGCATCTGGCTTTGGGAGAGAGTAGTCACCCCAAAGGCAGTGATGGTGAACATGGGGCACCCGGGAAGCCGGCTAGGCTGTGTGGCAGAGTGTAGCACCTCCTCCAGGTGCGGCTTGATGCTGACGCTGGCCACGAATCTGCTGCTGTGGCTTCTGGCCGTCACCAACGACTCCATGCACCATGAGATCGAGACTGAGCTCAGCGCCCTCATGGAAACGTTCTCAGGTACAGAGGAGACCATGACTGCCCCCCAATCGCTGCATGTACACACACACACACACACACACACACACACACATGCGTGCACGCTACACTCCCTCCAACAGGTGAGGCTCAATGACTCTGCAGAGTTGGGAGAAAGCTCTAGAGACCAGATCACGACGAAATGGAAACTGACATCTGCCAATGGTACCCATCCTGCCCCCATTCTGGGCCTGCCCCATCAGGTGCTGGCACTCTGCAAGCCCGCTCCAGGCATCCATCTGGCTATCAGTAAGCCAACCACTAACCCTGGCTGAGCTATTCACTGATAAGCCCAGGTATGCACTCTACCCCTGGTATTTGCATTTTACTTGCAAGAAACTAAAAAGCCTTCAAGACTGAAAGGAATGTCTTCCTAACACAGTTGTAGGTACCTGGACATATAAGGAAGAACAGAGGGTTTCTGGGCAGAAAGAACTCCCTGGATTGTTCCATGTACCCAGTGCCCTACCTGTCAGTCTGCCCTTAGAGGCCATGTCCCGTAAACCTACATGGGAACATTTCCATCTGTGGGATTCAGCCACACCTGTATGTATACACCTCCCCCCGCCCCGGGTGGCATCACCATCCTGACCTGTGTACAGCCAAGCCTTCCCAGCAGACTCATGCATTCACACATCCATTGCGTAAATCTCAGCATGCCTGTATACCCTGGGCATTCTTTATGCTCCAGATCCATTTTTCAGAAGACCTGTGCAAAGAGAATTTTCGGCAAGTGACATCATGGATTGTTTATTATTAAACAATTCAAGCATACAGATGAGTAGAAGAACAGGACATACCCATCACCTAGATGTAATAATTATTAACGTTTTGCCATATTCATTCCAATATTTTTGCTGAATTACTTACGTTGCAGAAATACTGGCATTTCATCTCAGGATATTTCAGTATGCACGTCTTTAAAATCATATCGTTCCCTACATTAGCACAAATACCATTGTAATTTCTAACAAAATGCCTTAACTTCATCCCCATCCTCTGTATCAATCTATGTTCGACTTTCTCCAATCAGCCCATGAAATGTCTTTTAAAGATGGTTTGTTCAAACGTGCAGTACATTTGGTGGCTCAGTTCAGTCTCTTTTCCCCTAATGACATTGAGATTTGTCAGGTTGCTTCCTCGTGGTGGCATTTGACTTGTTCCCAAATCCCCTGCTTTTCCTAGAAACAGGAAGTATGGACCAAAGTGTTGATTAGATTTGGGTTGAGCATTTTGGACACCAACATTCCACAGGGGATACTGTGCGCTCTGCAGGGCACCTCATCACAAGGCAAGATGTCTGCCCCACAGTGGACGCTGCTGATGGTCGTGGTGTGTCAGCCAGATCCTCCCAGTATAAGGTTACAGGCTTCCCCCTGTGCTCAGCAAGTAATCTGTAGAGGTGACATTTGGCACCAAAGACATCATGTGTCAAATGCTTTACCTAAGCTTGACACTTGAGGTCTAGAATCCCTTTGTCAAGGAATGACCATCCTGGGGACTTCCCTGGTGGTCCAGTGGTTAAGACGCCACGCTTCCACTGCAGGGGGCACGGATTCGATCCCTGGTCGGGGAACTAAGGTCCCACAAAAAAAAAAAAAAAAAAAAAAGGAATGACCATCCTGTGATTTCTGACTTCTCTCTGTTGGCCTCAGTTTCCACATCTGTAAAATGGGTGGCTGGGTCCCTTCCGCCTCTGCCATAATCCAGGAGGTGAACAGATTGATTTGTGCATCTGGTTTCCTCAGAGCAAGGCCCACCTGAACGTCTTTCCCCTCCTTCCCCCCCTCCCAGGCAACAACACCAACACCTGTCTGTGCCTCAACGTCACCGCGTGTGAGGTCTTCCAGAAGGGCTACCTGATGCTCTACCCCTTCAGCACCGAGTACTGCCTCATCTGCTGTGGCATGCTCTTCGTCATGTGGAAGAACGTGGGCCGCCGCCTGACACCCCACACGGGCTCCCACCCCGGCACCCCGCCCTTCTACCTGCACGGGGCCATCTTAGGGCCGGTGCTGGGCCTGCTGGTCCTGGTGGCAGGCACGTGCGTCTTCGTGCTCTTCCAGATCCAAGCAAGTGGCCCTGCCATCGCGCGCCAGTACTTCACCATCTACTACGGCTTCCATGCAGCCGCACTGCCCACTATGAGCCTGGCGTGCCTGGCAGGCATGGCCATCCATGGGCTGGAGGAGCGAGAGCTAGACACGCTCAAGAACCCCACCCGCAGCCTGGACGTGGTGCTGCTGATGGGCGCGGCGCTGGGCCAGATGGGCATCTCCTACTTCTCTATCGTGGCCATCGTGGCCACTCGCCCCCACGAGCTACTCAACCACCTCATCCTGGCCTATTCGCTGCTTCTCATCCTGCAGCACATAGCCCAGAACCTCTTCATCATCGAGGGCCTGCACCGGCGCCCACTCTGGGAGGCAGCTCCCGAGAGCCTGGCAGGGAAGTGGGAGGCTGAGCCTCCCCGCAGGGGCTCCCTGCTGGAGCTGGGCCAGGACCTGCGGCAGGCCTCGCTGGCCTACATCCACTCCTACAGCCACCTCAACTGGAAGCGGCGGGCCCTCAAGGAGATCTCACTCTTCCTCATCCTCTGTAACATCACGGTGAGTGGCGGGGCTGGGAGGCATGGGGGTGGAGCTGGCAAGGAGGCCCCAGAAATCCTCACTCAGGAAGGGATGGATCAAGGGATTGTGCATTGACTGTCCCGAGGGCGACTGGCTTGTCCCTTTGATTGTCAAGGACACAGGCCCCTTTCCAACTAGCTTGATGCTGCCTGAGAGTAGGGAGTGTCCCCCAGCTCCCTGCAAGGTGCCTGGCATGAATGAATGTGCCAAGCATGTAGCTAAGTGCTATTTACAAACATACATATAGGATTTCTACCCTCGGGGAGCTTAGCTGAGGAGACACAGGGGGACCAGTTAGAGAATTACCAAATAATTAATGGTCCACTGACTTGAGTCAAAGGAAGAGATCAGAAGGTGCCTGTTTTTCTAAAGAATCTCTAGGGGAAGGTATTGACAATGACTGCTCGGGGCCCGGCGGCTGCTAAGTTCCAAGTCCACCTTTCCGTGCATCTCTCTGAATCATCACACCAGCTCCATGCAACAGGCACTATTACTGTCCCCATTTCACAGATGAGCAAACTGAGCCATAGGCTGTTTGACCTGCCGTGTTCCCACAAGCCTGCAAGTGGCAGTCCCGGGACAACTCCAGGTTGTTTTAGCCCATGATGGTAATAGCTGTGCTGGAAACACCTCAGAGGGTGAAACCTCTGGTCCAGACAGAGTATAAGTAATAAATTGGCCCCAAAGTGTGGTCGGAGCTCAGAGAAGGAAGTGTGGGCCCAGGTGGCCAAGGAAGGCTTTGTGAAAGTTTGATCTCGGCCTTGAGAAACGGGCAGAATTTGGACAGGAGGCAGGGTCGGGGTGGAGCGGGCAGAGAGCCATAACAGCGGAAGAATGAACCCAGAGCAGAAAAAGGTGATGGAAATGAGGGCCCAGGGGAGCCCAGGTGGAGCAGGTTGTACCATGGTGGTGGCAGCCTGGGGTCTCGGGATCCAGCTGGAGTTTAGACTGGCCCCAGGCAGGCCAAGGAGGGGGCTGAGGCCTTCTGTGGGATACGGTGAGGGGGATATAGGGGGAGAGGGGCTGGTTCTGAAAGCCTAAGGGTGAGGGGATGCTAGGGTGGGGGGTATGCCGCAGGAGCTGCAGGTTCTGGGGCCTCCCGTGAGCTGAGGGCCTTGGGGGATGGGAGAGCCCCTCCCCCACTCAACAACCCCCTCTCCTCCCCAGCTGTGGATGATGCCAGCTTTTGGCATACACCCGGAGTTCGAGAACGGGCTGGAAAAGGATTTCTATGGCTACCGGACATGGTTCACCATCGTCAACTTCGGCCTGCCTCTGGGGGTCTTCTACCGCATGCACTCTGTCGGGGTGCTGGTGGAGGTCTACTTGGGAGCCTGAGAGTGCCCAAAAAAACCCACCCCCTGCACACCCCCGAAGTGCCAAGGCTGGGGTTAGAATGTAACCCAGATGCCCCATTCCAGGGGGACCTAGACCAGCCTGGATTCCCCAAAGCCTCCTCTTCCCCAGATCCTCTCTGGGGTGGGTGGTCACGGCAGCCCAAGGCCAAGAGCAGGACCTGGACACTGAACTGTTAAGGCCCACACCCAGGACTGAGCACATACCTGCCCCCTGCTCACCACCACAATCAGCGCAGCCCCAGGAAGCCCACACAGCTACTCTCGGGGACGGCCAGCCCTAAATGATTCCGGGGAGTTTGGGGAGGGGCACCCCTACCGGGCCAGGCCTTGGGGGTCTGCCTCCTGCATGGTCCAAGCTCAGCCCAGGACATCCGGAAGCTCGCAGCTGGGCAGGCAGCCCTGCCCTTCTCTCCCCACACACCCTGTCTCCTAATGAGCTGGTTAATTAGCTGCTAGGCAGGGGTCAACAGCTCTCTCCCGCTGACATAAACCCTGTTTGTTTGATCGATTACATTCGGGCTTCGTGGCATTTGTTCCCGGGGACAGAGAGGACACTCTGTGTACATGGTGGGAAGGGACAGTCCTCCTGGGCGGGGCTGTAGGGCTGGGACAATCCTATTTCTGGGCCATGAGGGGTCTCAACCGTTTGTCTGGTCCTCCTCTTGTCTGATGCATGGGAGGAGGTGGGAAGAGAGGAGCCGGGGCTCTCGCATCCCCCCACCCCTCGCCAGCACACCTTCTCCCCAGGACGGAGCCCCCGGTGACTTTCTGTAGCCGCTCACCCCAGGCCTGCCGATCCTCTGAGCCATCGGGTGGGGAGGGCAGGCACTGACAGCCCATCCATCTCCCTGAGCCCAGCGCAAACAGTGAACTGTGCCCAGGGTGAGGCCCAGGGTGAGGCGCAGGGACGGCAGCCCCGGACCCTGCACGCCAGGCTTGTACCCCTTGCAGCTGGGTGCTGGACCCCCAGCGCTGTCTCACTGGCTGCCTGGGGGCCGTGCAGGAGGCTGCGAGGCAGGCCCCTTGCCTCTCCTGTGTGGTCTCTCCTGTTTCTCTCGGGGGGGCCACAGCCTGGGGCGTCCAACCCTCCACTTCCCCACCCAAGAAAGTGACAAACGCTGGTTCCCAGGTGCGCACCGAGGGCCCTCTGGGGCCTGATTCTGGGAGGCAGAGTCCCCAGCTTCCCTGAAAACAAGAGCCATGGCCTGACCCCCTCCCCTCCAAGCACAAAGACGCAGGGCATGGACGGGGGTTTTATTGTGTAAAGAGGCCGATTGTACAGAGCAAAGATTGTACTGACACAGGTGGGGTGAGGGAGACCAAGAAGCCGGAATCAGGAGGATGGGGTGTTGGTATCCTGGTCCCCCTCCCTGCAAGTCATCAGGTGGTGGGCAGGGGCAGGGAGGGCTGATCAGCTGTCCCCTGCCCCCATTCCCTCGCCCCCATTACTGTACAAGAGCCAGCCAGGCTATATTCACTGACCCAGAAGAATATAGCAGGAGACCCGCAACACCCCACTCCAAATCCCTAAAATGCGCGAGGTCCCCTCATCTGGCTTTCGGTGCCTGTCAGCCCCCAGCCTCCTCCACAAGCAGCCTGGTCACCCTCCTTCCCGGGGTCCTGGCAGCGAGCCGGGCCTGGACCAGGTGTTTTCAGGTTAGGAGGCTTGGAAAGGCTCCCCTCACCCTGCCCAGGTGCCTCAAGGGGCCACCCAAGACTCCCTCTTGGGCAGCCCACTAGGGCAGAGGGCTGGGCGGCTCAGGAGCCAGGCGGGCACTGAGGGTCAGCACAGAAACGGGTCCCGAAGGGGAGCCAGAGTGAGGTGGGCCCCTGGTGGAGGGCTGCAGTCCTGGAGACAGAAAGTTCCTCTCAATCCAGCCTGGAGGCAGGGGGGCCCCCCACCATCCCAGCCACAAGGGGCCTCCTGGCTCTGCCACTCAGGACTCAGCCACTCAAGCCCCCAGCCCTGACCGTAGTAATTTAAAGCTCAGAATGGTGGGTCGGGGGGAACATCGGGGGACGAGGGTCCCTGCCTTCCCCTGGTCCCTGCCCCTTGCAAGCTTCCATCTTCACACCCGCTGGATCTCAAACAGCTTCACGTCTGTGTCGTACCAGACAGGTGGGTCCACGTTCCTGCAGAGGGAGTGGGCCGTCACCCAGGTGCCGGGAGGCCTTGCAGGAAAGACTGGGGAGGAATGAGGCTGTCGTCCTCCCACCCTGATGTTCTCTGCCCCCTGCCCCTGGGGAAGTGGGTGCCCACCCTCCACCAGACAAGACCACCCTGGCTGACTGTCTTGACATTAACCCCACTACCCTAGTGGGGCACAGCCCCACTGAGCTGACCCTCGGGTGGATGCCAGACCCACCCAGGCCGGTAACTGCCCCACCCGCAAGGGGCCCACCTCAGGTAGATGGCGCCCCACAGGTAGGTGCGGAGCCACCTGGCCGCGCCCGAGCTGGCCTGGTACTTGCGGATGAGGATGGGGTGGGGCACGGGCAGCAGCCCCACCAGGGTGCCATGTTGCAGGAACCGCAGGATCTCTGACTCGTCCGTCAGGCCCCTGCCAGGGAGAGGAGGGTCTCCAATGTGCCCACTCTGAAGGTCAAGGGGAGCAGAGGCTCACCCTGGACCCCCGAGGCCCATGCTCCCGGCCACACCCCCAGCGCAGCCTGGGCTGGCCCCTCAGAGCCCAGCCCCGTCCCCAAGCCTCACTTGTCAATGCAGATCTTCTCCACCTGGGGAACCAGCACCTGGAGCAGCCTCATGATGGTTTGCAGCGGCAGCTTCGACTTCCAGGAGAGGACCTGGGGGAGGGACTGGGGTTCCTGGGCTGGCAAAACAGCCCCCAGAGGCTGTGGCATAGGCTTGACCCCTGACCTGAAACCACGGACTCCCCAAGGCAGAAGCATCCCCCGCTCATCACAGCAGGGGCCTGGTACAGGGCAGTGCCCGTGCACAGTGACTGCTATTCATGGGAAGAGCCGGGGCCTCTCACTGAGCATGTCCTGTGTGCCAGAAAGTATCCCCTTTGATCCTCACAATGGCCTGATGAGGTAGGGACATTTTTTATCCCCGTGCAAATGCAATTAGTGGCGATCTCAGGAATCATGTAAGGGAGTGGGCAAGTGATTTGGGGAAGGAAGTTGGAAAGGGTGATTTACTAAGAAAGGGCTGTGGACAACTGAAGCTTAACCCTGCTGGGGAACCAACTCTGGGACAGTGTAGACAGAGGAAGCAACCAAGCCAGAGAAGCCAAGGTCATGAGACAGGACTGACCCCTAACCTGACCCGGGCCAGTGCTTGGATTTGGACCCATTCCCATCCAAGCCTCTCCTGAGCTGTTCCCAGGGCCAGGAGCCCCGGACCCACCCCCGCACCTTGTACCATCTGTCCCACCCTCACCCACTCCGACGTCGGGCTCCACTGCCCACTGGCTGATGCGCTGGACAGTCGCCGCTGCTCCCGCCACGCCTGGCTGGGCTCCTGGTCCCGGGGAAGGAATAAGAGAGAGGGATGTGGAGAGAGGGTGCAGGGGGCTGGGGAGGGCAATGAGGTCTCCCCATTGGCCCATGTTGCAGGGAGGGGGCTCACTCCCAAAGCAGGGGATAGCCCAGCCCAGCACCTTTGCCCTGGGCCCCAGGCCCTGCCTGACCCTGCCCAGCCCAGTGACAGGTTTAGGGCCAGGAGCTGACTGAGCAGACTGGGTAAAGGCCAGCCCAGCCTAGATAAGGCTGACGGGTGAGGAGTCTCACGGCCAAGGGATTGAGCCCGTGACCAATAAACAAGGGAGGGGTCTGTGAAAGGCCCCCCCATCCCCAGAGAGTCATCAGTGCCAAGCCTGACGCCCTGGGCACTGGGTACCTGCCCCTCTGCTGCACAGTGCTCCGGCCCGGCCTACACCTTGGAGGCCAGGGAGAAAGGGAAAGCCCAGCCTCGCCACCCAGCCCTGCCAGGAGTCCCCGCACCTACCTCCGAGGCTGGGCTGCACTCTGCCGAGTTCTGCTGGGGTGCAGGCTCCAGGGATCGCAAGGTGCCATCCTCTGACACCTGGGACTTCTCCGTCAGCTTCTCAATGCCTGGAGGGTGGGGTGGGGAGCCGTGAGGACTCCTGCCACAGTGCTCCTCCTAGAAAGCCTCTGCCTGGGGCCGGCCCTGAAAGTCTCCAACTTCCCCCCACTTCACAGATGCTGTGCCAGACCCCCCAACGCTCAGCCCCAAGGCCCGGTCCCCCCACCAAGCTGCCCCGCCCGGGCCCCCCGTACCTCCACCCCCACCCTTGCCGCCACTGCACAGCACCCTGCCCCTCGCCAGCACCGGACCTGGGGTGGCCACCAGGCTGGCCTTGAGGGTGCCCGGCTCGGCGGGGGCAGCGGGGTGGGAGCCCTCCATAGAGACACCCTCCTGCGAGCTGGTGCGGGACAAGGCCTCGGGAGCCCGGCGGCGCCGCTGCAACGCCTTGTGGATGGCGGGCGGGTCCGTGGGCAGGTTGGCCAGCTGGTGGAAGACACCGCGCTTTCGGATGATGGCGTAGACCAGGTTGGAGTTGCCTGTGGGGAGGAAGCGTGTCTCAGGGAGGCCCCCTTGCCACCCCCTTCACCTGGGTGTCTTCGTGGGAGGGGGAGTTTGGAGGACAGGAGGGTGTCTACCGCAGGGGGAGGCGACAGCACAGGGCACAGAAGAGAGGGAGCCAGGCAGGGCTGGCGTCGAGCAGCGTCTGTGGTCTGAGGCTACACCGGGATGCTACCTTTCGGGAAAAGAGCTTCTGGGCTGAGCTCCGCCCCTGCCCCTCCCTGGTACCTTCCGGACCCTCTCACCACCCAGCACTAAGGGGTGACAGCTGGCAGAGTGGGGCGGGCCCAGCGTGTCAGTGTCCCACCAAGCCAGCTGTTCAATATTTTGACTGTCCCCCAAGTCAGGTCACCGGGAAGAAGGACGATATGGCGTGTGCCTGTGCTCTGTCGCCCACGCTGAACGCCCTTGGCTCCCGGGGATATAAAAGACGCTTTTATGGGCCTTCAATGCCCCGTCCACCACTCTGGTCCCTGCCTCTCACCACCCTGCTCTGCTTCCACTTCAACACATCTCACCCCAGGGCCTTTGCATACATTGTGCTGCCCCCATGTTTCCTACCCCTCCCCACCCCCATTCATCCCTCATAGGTCAGTGCCCCCATGTTTCCTACCCCTCCCCACCCTCATTCATCCCTCATAGGTCAGTGCCCCCATGTTTCCTACCCCTCCCCACCCCCATTCATCCCTCATAGGTCAGTGCAAATATTACTTATTTGGGAAATAATAACCACTGACATTTAGTTCACCAGGCAAGTGCTAAGTGCTTTTCTGGGATTATTTTACTTAATCTTCTCAATATCCTCTGAGATGGAGACTCTGGGAATTATCATTATGACCATCTTACAGATGAAGAAACTGAGGCTCAGAGAGGTTATGTGCACACAGTCACAGAGCTAAGTGGCAAGGCCCTAACTGACACCAGGCAGCCCGGCATCTGTGACACCCAGCAGGACCATGCCACTCTGCACTTCCCTCTCAACAGATTTAAGATGGCCTGTTTGTCTGGGTGACCATCTGTTTGAAGTCCCGCTCCGTGCTCCCTCCCCAGCTATGAGCCTCACGGGGCAGAGGGCACTCTGCTTTGTTCCCCAGTGAATCCCCTGCACCTGGCACAGGGTTTGGTATGCAGTAGGTGCTCAATAAATGCACGCTGGACAAACAAACACGGGGGTGGAGGGCTGTGCCCTCCTCAGATGGGGAGGTGTCCTCGCCCACTGCCCACTCTGGTTCCTGCCCCCGAGGCCAGGCCAGGGGCTTGGACCGGTGCCTCACCGTCAAACTGGTACTGGATGATGTTGTTGAAGACCTCCAGGAGGAAGAAGACCAGGTGGTGGTTCTGGGCGGCAGAGAAGAGGAACCAGGTGGTGGAGAAGGCCTCCAGCAGGTGCAGCAGTTTGTTGGCGGCCACCATGGACAGGCTCTTGAGGTAGGGGGACACTGCAGGGGAGGGGTCGGCTCACTCCTGGGGCCCCCGCCAACCACCCCAGCACATCCTGGGCCTGGGTGGGACACGATGCTACTGCTCCCACATCCTCCCTGCCCCCTGCCTGTGAAGTCCCTCGAAAAGTCAGGAAGACCAAGCGCCACAGGTTAAAGCCACACTGGCCATGCCTCCTGCAGAGCCGCAGGGCTCCACCCTGGCCCCTGCCCTGTGGACAGCCGCCGCCGTTTACAAAGCCACTCACACACTCCATCTCCCCCACTCCTCCCCGCATCTGAGAGGGAGGTGGACAGAGAGGAGACCGTCCCCATTTTACAGTTGAGGAAACTGAGGCTCAGGGAGGTTCAAACTTGTCCAAAGTTCTCCAGTTATAAAATGATTGGGCAGGGATACAAACACAGGATCTTTAACTCTTTCTAGAACATCAAGCTGGGAATTCCTTGGCGATCCAGTGGTTAGGACTCCGAGCTTCCACTGCAGGGGGCCCAGATTCGATCCCTGGTCAGGGAACTAAGATCTCACAAGCTGCACAGTGCAGCCAAAAACTAAAAATATTATTTAAAAAAATTTTAATAGAATGTCAAGCTGATATTCCATATATAATTAGATAGAGATTTTCTGCACAGCCTGTGAAGGGGGAGTCGGAAGTGCGAGGCTGTACACGGCTTGAAGTCACAGATTGATCTGTGTGCTTCCTTGCCCTGTGCCTTTCTCCCTCAGGATGGGGCAGGGTTGATGGCTACCTTGTTCACAAATGCATTCTCAGTGAAGATTTGTGGGGTGGAGCCAGTGATGGAAGGTGAGATTCTGGCCCCAGAACTCACAGTCCAACAATGCAGCTAGAGGTCGCCAAGGCCCTACAACATCCCACCCACCCTGGAGTCCAAACCGGACCACGGAGAAGTCAGCCCCTCCCATTCAGGACCTTCCTCTCCAAAAAGCAGCCACGCGGAAGTCATGCCGCCCCAGCCCTGGGCCCCGACCTTGCTGGGTCCCGTGCCCCTGTCAGCCTGAGCCCCCTCCCAGCTCGGAGGCAGCCATCTACAGCCCTTGCTTGTGGGCGGGGCCCTCATCCAAACCTGCGCAGTCCAATACCTCAGCCGCAAGCCACATGTGGCCATTAAGTGCTAGAAACGTAGTCCTAATGGATGTGTGCTGCACGCATGGAACACACACACAAGATTTGGAAGACTGGATTCCAAAACGAATGTAGAATATCTCAATAATTTTGTATTCTGGTTACATATTGAGATGATGGTATTTTGGATACAACAGATTAAATTCAATATATAATAAAATTATTGTCACCTCTCTCTTTCTTTCCTTCTTCCTTTTTAATATGGCTACTAGAAAACTGACCAGTACATACTTGGCTGCCCTAATATTTCTATTGTACCCAGCCGGTTTGAACCAGGGAGCCGGCGGCAGGTCAACCTGTGGCCTGGCGCCCCCTGGTGGTGAGCATGGGGAAGGCGGGCTCTGGGGCCCCCTACCGTTGACGACGATGGTGAGCAGACAATCGAAGAGGGGCTGCAGCCGCTGGTGCCCGCTGGTGATGATCTTGTGGAAAACCTGTGCGGGGAGGCAGAGGAGCAGCCATGGGGTCCCTGGCGCCTCCAGACTCAGCCGAGGGGACGTTACACCACACCCCCAGGTCCTGACGGGAGCTCCCTCACCACAATGAGCAGGTCGGCGTGGGTGCCGGTGAAGACCGGGATGTCCATAGGCACGCGCACTGAGTAGGGCTTGTTCAGCCGCACCCCGAAGTTCCGTTCGCCGCTCAGAAGCAGCAGGATGAAGACGCCGATGTGCATCAGGCCCACCCGAGCTGCGGCACGTGGCATGGGAGGGGTCACCACGCTGGGTGGGGAGGGGAGGAAAGGAGCCCAGGGCAGGGACCCATCTTGGGGGTAAAGGGAGAAGCCCTTCCCGGGAGGTCGGGGCACCAGGCCTGAGCTGCTGGGAGGCAGGACAGACTGGCCGAAACTGCCCCTCCGCGAGGAACCCCCCAGGGATCCTCAGCCCACCCCAGCCTTACACTGATCTGCTCGGGCATCGTTGAGGAAGTAGAGGATGGGCACCAGGATATCCAGCACATCACTGCTCTTCAGCACAAAGAAGAGGAATTTCTGGGGGGAGGCGGAGACAGATGGGCAGAGTCAGGGGGAGGGGCAGCTCTGCCCCACCCTCTCCCTCTGCCGGGAGCCTCCCTAGACGCTGTCCCCATCCCTGAGGCAGACCACTGCCCGCCAGCCTGGGGCCCCGAGGCCGGCCCACCTTGTTGAAGTCGCAGAGCTTCCAGAAGAGGACCAGCAACTCCTGGTGGAACTGGATCTTCTTGGTGGAGTTGGGCAGGTAGGTCTGGAGCAGGGGGTTGGAGAGCAGCCGGGCTATGCCCTTGAGGATGAACTGGAAGTCCTGGGTGGGGGAAGGGCAGGGGCCTGTCGAGTCCGGCTCCCTACAATCCAGGCTTCCTGGCCAGGCCTCCCACAAATGCCTCCGAGCCCCCCAGGGCCTGATCCCACCTCTAGAGCCTGAGGGGCCCAGATGCCATGTCATCAACAGCTGTCCTGGGGGCAGCCCCTCAGAAGCTGGGTCCAGGGCAGGTCTAGAGAGCACCCCGCCCCTCCGCCAGACCACAGGCTCCCCATCTGCTCTTAGTGACCTCCTCACGTGCACACTGGACTCCTGCCCACCTGGACTCCTTGTTGACAGGTGACATCCTTCCACCCCTCCCCATTGCCCTGTGACACGTGAGGAGCATTCTATCCTCAGAGAGCTGTCATTCACTGAGCGCCTGCTGCCTGCTGGGCTGTGCTCTCAACTAATCCTCTCACTACAAGGCAAGGGCACAGTTACTGCCCCCATGTCATGTCATGTTGCAGAGGTTAGAGCTCTGGGAGCACAAGAACCTCCCCCAACGTCACAAGACACAGGAACTCAGGTGTGACTGGCCTTTCCGTCCACTGTCATTCCCCCACCAAACCTGACATCAGAGCCACCTCCTCCTGGAAGTCTTCCCGGCTACCCTCACCCAGTTGAGGCCATCAGCCCTTTTCTGAGTCTCAAGACCCTCGCGGTCCTGCCATCACTACTTCACCTGTGGTGGCCTGAGTCCACGGGGACCGTGGTTCCTTCATATAGGGGTCAGGACTCTCCCTAACCCCATCTCATCTGCATCCCCTCACACCCTGCAAGGCCACAACCTTTGTGGAGGGTGGGCAATCAAGAACCCACAAGAGCAAGAGCATCGTTGGACTCACCTCCTCGCGATGGATGCGGGACAGGTAGTTCACAAACAGGTTCTCGGGCCCTGGAGGCTGTGGAGGGCGGAGCCTGGGGTGAGCAGGTGCCTTCACCCCCTGCCCCTACGCCAGGCCTAGGCAGTGCAGCAGTACGCCCTCTGACCCCAGATACCCCCACGAGGTGCCCACTGGATATCCTTTGCCCAGCTCCGCTAGAGGGGGTGCCACCCGCCCACAGCCTGGCAGGGCTGGCTGCCCTCCCTCTCCTGTCCTTACGTCAGCATCATCCATGGCTGTGCCTGTGGTGGTACCGTCCACGGTGGGCGTGGCGCAGTCATGGTCCAAGCTGACAATGAGCACTTGAGCAGCTTCCTCCACCAGGGGTTCCCGGTGGTCAGAGAAGAGCAGGTGGTTGTAGGGGATCCCGTAGCCCACAGGGTCATAGGCACACACGGTGTTGAGGAGGGAGGTGAAGAGGGGCAGGGCGTGTCTGCGGCAGGAGAGGAGGGGCGGAGCTTCAGAGACCCCACCCACCAGCCCAGCCCTCCCTCCGCCCCCTGCCGTGGCCAGGTGGGAGGGTCAGCCAGGCCAGCCCCCTCATTCCACAAGGGTTTCAGTGCCAGGCCGCCATCTTCGGGCCAGGGAGCAGAACCAGGAGTTCATCCCTTCCCACGAAGGAGAGACCCCTCCTCATCCTTGCCTGCATCTGGGACCCAGGCCAGGCTGGGCCAAGGCCAGAAGGAATTTATTACCAAGAGTGGGATGGCCAGTCCTGAGGGGTTCTTTGTAGGATAGCGTGCCCACACCCCTTAGATTTTCACCCCCAGGGGTTGAAGCCTATTGTTTTTTTTAATTAATTTTAAATTTTATTTATTATTTATTTATTTATGGCTGCGTTGGGTCTTCGTTGCTGCGCGTGGGCTTTCTCTAGTTGCAGTGAGCGGGGGCTACTCTTCATTGCAGTGCGCGGGCTTCTCATTGTCGTGGCTTCTCTTCTTGCAGAGCACAGGCTCTAGGTGTGCGGGCTTCAGTAGCTGTGGCTCACGGGCTCTAGAGCGCAGGCTCAGGAGTTGTGGCTCGCGGGCCTAGTTGCTCTGCGGCGTGTGGGATCTTCCCGGGCCAGGGCTCGAACCTGTGTCCCTTGCATTGGCAGGCAGATTCTTAACCACTGCGCCACCAGGGAAGCCCTTTAATTATTTTTTAAAATACTTTTTAGAGCAGTTTTAGGTTCACAGCAAAATTGAGAGGAAGGCACAGAGATTTCCCCCGTGAAACCTCTGCCCCAACACGTGCACAGTCTTCCCCACTATCAACATCCCCCACCAGGGTGGTACACTTGTTACAACTGTAGACCCTACATCGACATATCATTTTCACCCAAAGTCCACAGCTTACATCAGGATTCACTCTTTTTTTTTTTTTTTTTCGGCCACACCACAGCTTGTGGGATCTTAGTTCCCCGATCAGGGATCGAACCTGGACCCTCAGCAGTGAAAGCACTGAGTCCTAACCACTGGACCACCAGGGAAGTCCCCAGGGTTCACTCTTGACGCTGTATGATCTACAGGGTTGGGCAAATGTATAAAGGACATGCCCCTGACGTTTTTGAGGGGCAGGTACCCTTCCTTGGGGCTTCAGAGAAGGGCTGGAGGGCCCACAGGGAAGGCGGGCTTCCCCTTGGGAGGCAAAGCATGTGCCCCATGCCCCAGCCCCCAGGCCACAGAATGACTCCGTTCAGAGATTTGTAAGATATCAGAGGTCAAGCTCCTCATCTTACAGATGAGGAAACTGAGACCCAAGGGGGTTAATCAAGTGGCAAAGTGGCCATTTGCCCCATAATGCTGGTGAGAAAGAAAACTCTGGCCAGCTTTTGACCGTGCCTGGTGGAGGGAGTCACCTGGGTTCTCGCTCCTTCTGGGAGCTGGGGGCTGGGGTGGGGGAAAGGGGCAGCCAGCCAGCAAAACCTGAAGGATGAGGCCTGCCATGTGGGAATCAGAGTCTAGAAGAGGGTGAACCATGACACTGAGGGGCACTAGCCCCTGTGCAGCCAGCGCACAGCTGGAGCTGCACAGCTGGAACACGTGTACCTGCTCTAAATACTCAATCCAGCCATGGGACACCTCCATGTGCTCCTATGCCCCCCACTGCCCATAAATGCCCCCATGTGGGCAGGGCTTCCCCACCCTTCAGGATATTTATCACGCCCCCTCTCCACCCACTGAATAAACTGCACAGCCCAGGGAATTCCCTGGCGGCCCAGTGGTTAGGACTCGGTGTTTTCACTGCCGAGGGCCCGGATTCAATCCCTGGTTGGGGAACTAAGATCCCGCAAGCCCCATGGTGTGGCCAATAAAAATAAAATAAATTACACTGCCCAATACAAGCTACATGTAGCTATGGAGAGCTTAAAATGTGGCTGGTCTGAAGTGAGATGTGCTGTGAATGTAAACTAAACACTTGATTTTGAAAACTCACTATGAAAAGGGAATGCAAAACATTTCAATAATTTTGTATAGTGATTACATGTTAAATGCTAATATTTCAGATATATTGGGTTAAATGAAATACATTATTAAAATTAATGTCACCTGTTTCTTTTCTATTTTTAAAGGTCTCTACTAGAAATGTTTAAGTTGCATGTGTGGTTCACATTATATTTCTACTGGATAGCAGGGCTCTAGATGGAGGACCCAGGCATGGGTCATCCAGGGCCCCCCAATGGGACATGGGACAGAGCTGGCGTAAGGTGTGACTGTTCTTATAGGTCACCACCACGAGGGGGCAGCACATCCCCTCAAATAAGACTCACAGGGCTGGCAAACGGCCTCAGCGCTGGGCTGCCTGGAGCCAAGAGGAGGAGAAATGGAAAGAAAGGCCAGGGGCCCCTCACCTGTTCTCTGTGGAACAAAAAAACTGCACCCATGGATTGACGCTGCTGCTGTCTGGAGCTGGGGGCAGGTACATGGCCTCAGAAAAGCACGTCAGCAGCAGTTTCAGCAGCTCCATCCTTGGGCAGGGAGGACAGAGGAGAGGGTTCAGTACCTGAGGACCGCAGTTCTCCTGTAGGAGGGCGCACCCACCCTGCCCCGCCCCAGCTCAGGTCCATGAAAAGAAATGACTCCATTTTATCCCTGTGAGGCTCAAGTTGGGTCACGAGCGGGCAGGGTCTCCTTGGAAGACCCCATGCGTGGTTCCCTCTCTGAACTGTGCAGGGGGCCAGGCCTGGGGTCCAGCTACTTCCTCAGCAAGCTCACCGGTTCATGTCGTGGTTGTAGTTGGGCTGGGGGGAGTGAGCAAAGCCCACACCAGCCTCCCAGATGTATTCACAGCTGTCCAGAGAGTGGATGTCCTCCGCCGAGTCCTGGGGACAGGGTCAGAGAGAAATCAGGCCAACCCAAGCCCCCCGCTATCCTTGAGGGCAAAGACCCTCATATTCTCCTAAAGACAGACCCTCAAAATGCCCCAGGTGCTAATGCACACGGGAAGAAATGAATGTTCTCAACCTCTTGAAAGCTCCTTTTCCTTCAGTCTGGTACTTGCTCAATCCAGTTTGAGACAGGGAGAGAGAGACAGGGAGGGAGCAGAACGGAATCAGGTGCCCCTGGTGGTGCGTGGGAGTGGGGGACGGAGAACAGTCAAGGTCCAGTCCACGGGTCCACGGGCAGTGAGAGGGCCAGGGCTCCTGTGTGTAAGCCCCACTCCTCCACCCACGGCCCAGGCCAAGACAATGGGTGCTTGTGCCCGATCTCCTGGATGCAGCGGGCAGGGCCGGGCACCAGCTGGCTCCCCTGCAGCCATGCCAGCCACCGCCCCCTCCCCGGGACCGTGCGTGCCAGGCAGCCCCACCTTCCTGGAGCAGCCCCTGCCCAAGGGAATTTCAAGCGGCCCCAACCTGGGACCAGAGCCCTCCTCGGCCCGGGGGGCGGGGATTGGGGGGCTCTCACCACGGTGCTCCTCCGGTGGCTCTGGACGGTGAAATCTGGGCAGAAGAGCAGATCAGCGACGGCCAGGAGCAGGGACTCAGCCAGGGGCCGCGCATTCTCGTCATCGTCCTCTCCCTGCTTGGGACACAGCGCCTATAGGCTCCCTCAGTCATAGCTGGCTAAGGAGAGGTGGCCCCAGGACTTGGAGGGGGGATGGGAGGAGGACGGGGTCTGGGCCCAGGCAGACACTCGCGGGCAGAGGGATGGAGGAAGAGGTGGGAGAAGGAACAGGAAGTAGACCCCTAATCACCCCAAACCTCCCAAGGCAGAAGCGGGACAGGGTGGGAAGCGGGGCTGGGACCAGTGGGGAGACCTTCCCACTGACTGGGAGGGGACAGGTGAGTCCCCTAAACTCTAGAGCCTCAGCCCTGCTGGGAATCACTGCCCACCTCCCCACCCCCCTGCCAGTTGCTTGGACAGAAAGCCAGGGAGGGGGTGGGGCAGCAGGGGGGGAGGGCCCAGCTGCCCTGCCCCCATCTCTGCCCAGCTGTAGAGGCAGAGACCCCCATGGGAGAGAAAGCAGGGGCTCAAGGAGGAAGAGCTGGCCCCCCTCCTTAGCAGCACCCACACTGCCCCTACATCTGCCCTTCCCAAACCCCAGAAGAGGTCTGGAGGAATGTGGCCGGCCCTGAAGGGGTTCCTTCCCTGTCACCACAACTCCACCTCCCGCCCAGCCCCGGCCAGGTCCACAGACCGCTCCTCGTCCGGCCCCGGGCACTGTGGACCAGAAGAAGCCCCTCCAGTCAGGGTCCTCAAAGATGTAGGGCAGCACGCGGGTGAGCAGCCGGCTGCAGTTCAGGACAATCTGCTTCTCCTTCTCCGAATGGCAGCCGCTCTCAGCTCCCTGCACCAGCTTCTCAACAGCCTGCGAGGATGGGCAGAGAGGCACGCTGGCAGGGTAGGGAGTGGGGCCCTGGCACTTGGGGTCAGGCTGGGCACCCCAGGCTTCAGAGGGGGAGAGACAGTGGGGCCACCCTACCGGACCGCCTCTCCAGACAGGGTCAGCCAGCCCAGGAGGATGGGACATGGGCTAGGGAGCAGCTTAGAGCATCCTGGGAGCGAGACCCAGCCCACCACTCACCGGCTGATGAGCTACCTGAGCTGACCTATGGAAAGTGTCACCCACAGGCAGCCCTCACAGGTGGCACTGGCACCATCACTTCCCCCAGAGCCCAGCCGGGGGAGAAGTGAGTGAAGACTTGGGACCGCTCCAACCTGGGTGGAGGATTTCCTGGGTGCCTTCCCTCTTGGACCACAGGGCTGGGCCAGCTCCAGCCTCCCTGGGAGGGTGGGAAATGCTCAGGTGGGAGTGGCAGTGAGGGCCCGGGCACCCTTCACCTTGTAGCACAGAGTAGCCAGGTTGGAGGGCGACTCCTCTCGCACTGCCCGGATCTCCGCTGCCGGCACCAGTGCAAAGACATCCTGCACCGAGGTGGCCGTGTCTGCCCAGAACTGGTCCCAAAAGGCATCATCAGTGGCTTCCACGGGCTGTGGGGAGATACGGTATCCAGAGCTGCACGGTCTCTTGCCAGCAGGTCCACAGTTTGCCCACCCTGTAGCCAAGGGAGCCCCCGAAAGGGAAGCCCCCTACTCCATCCCTGCTGGTGCCAGGAGCCTTCCCACATGGGAGACATCCTTCAGCCACCATGAGCCCTGGGTGGCACAGGCAGGCTGGGGACACTTGACACAGATGGTCAGGGGCCAGCTGGACACTGAATCCAGTAGCCAAAGCCCAGCCCAGTCCCTGAGGGACTGTGTGACCCTGAGTAACTCACCATCCCCCTCTGGCAGGCCCTCCCCACCTGGGGGCCTCCCCAGGCCACACCCCTAAATCAAAGCCCAGGGACCAGAGCCAGGCTGTGCCCCTCCTCCTAGGAAGAAGACAAGGGGACATATGCTCATTTCCATTCACCCAGGCTGCCCCCTTGGCCCCAGCCTCCACCCTCTGCTGGTATACCGAACAGATGCCAAATCTAAAGGAGTCATCCCGCGGCTCTCTGACAACACCTGCTCCTCTCGGTACCCACCACCTGTGCTGCAGTTCAGGCCCCTCTTGCCAGGCCCCCACCTCCAAATTCACCCCCTCAATCCCACCTCCATGCTGTCCCCAACACGCATTCAAAACACAGCACCAGGGCTTCCCTGGTGGCGCAGTGGTTGAGAGTCCGCCTGCCGATGCAGGGGACGCGGGTTCGTGCCCCGGTCCGGGAAGATCCCACATGCGCGGTGCGGCTGGGCCCGTGAGCCATGGCCGCTGAGCCTGCACGTCCGGAGCCTGTGCTCCGCAACGGGAGAGGCCACAACAGTGAGAGGCCCGCGTACTGCAAAAAAAAAAAACAAAAAAAAAACACAGCACCAAAGGCATTGTTCCCTCAACAAAGATCTTAGGGCTCCCCACTGCCTGCAGAGTCCAGACCTCGGCCAGAGAGTCAGCCAAGATCACACCTAAACACACATACAAGCCACACACGTGCACGTACACATACATGGACACATGTACATACACAAGTGTGCACACACACCTGTATTTACTATCCCAACAACACAGCCCTGCCATATTTTCTCTTTGCCTTTGCTCAGACTGTCCCCTCTTCCCAGCACGCCCGCCCCTTCTAACACATCCCAAAGTCCCACCGGTCCTATCAAGGCAACATGCCTTCAACACACGTATGCCTTTTAAGTTACATAGTCGGTCATATAGACAACCAATTTGAATCATGGACTCCACTTGTAGAAATCTTTCCTGAGGAAATGGTCTGAGAAGTGCAGGTATGAGGATGTTTACTGAAGGGTTGATAACAGTGAAAAGTTGGAATCAACCTAAATAACCAACAACTGGGGAAATGCTTGAAAAGTTAAGGCACCCGCATACAGTGGAATATTACACAGCCATCGGAATCACGTCTTCAAACAATATGAATGAATGGAAAATGCTCACAGTACAATGTTATATGAAAAAGGCAAGATATAAAACTAACTATAGGGGACTTCCCTGGTGGCGCAGTGGTTAAGAATCTGCCTGCCAATGCAGGGGACACGGGTTCAAGCCCTGATCCGGGAAGATCCCACATGCCGCGGAGCAACAAAGCCCGTGCGCCACAACTACTGAGCCCACGTGCCACAACTACTGAAGCTTGCATGCCTAGAGCCCGTGCCCCACAACAAGAGAAGCCACTGCAATGAGAAGCCTGTGCACCACAACGAAGAGTATTCCCCGCTAGCTGCAACTAGAGAAAGCCTGCGCGCAGCAACGAAGACCCAACGCAGCCATAAATAAATAAATAAATTTATTTTAAAAACCTAACTATAGGATGATCACAATTTTGTGTTAAATTATACAGGGATAAAAGCCTAGAAGAAAATGACAGAATGTCAATGGCAATTATCTCATGGGGTGGTTATTCTTTTCTTTATATTTTTCTGTAAGCGCATGTATTACTATTTTTTCCTTTTGAATGTTCATCTGTTTGAGGGGCGTCCAAGACACTCTTACCCTTCTGAATAACACTTCCTGCAAGAGATCTTCCTGGGTTGCTCCAATCAACCTAGACTTTTGCCTTCTCTGAAAGGGCTGACGATGGGGCCCTGTTACCGCACCACAAGCCCGCATGCAATATGCATCAGAAAAAAATGTGAATCTTGTTAAAAAATCATTCTGTTCTCCGAAGCCGCTTCTTCCAAGAAGTCTCCCAGAGCTTGGACCAGCGGGCTCCCTCCCACCTTGGAACCCCCCTCAGTCACTCACAGTCCCCAACAGGTCTGGGTGCACTTGCCTGGAGGCCCCACTAGTCCATCAGCCCTTCTTCCCTGACCGTGCACTTGAGGCATATGGAAGACACTCAGCCAATATTTGTTCAGCCAAAGGCTGTAATTAGTCCTAGAGAGAGATCCCTTCAGCCCCGCCACGGGGCAGAGCTGAGCACCAGTGGGGCTGCCCAAACTCAGGCCTGGCCACAAGCCTCCCCAGGGTCCAGGTTTACCCTAGCCCACCCCCCAAACAATGCCCCCCTCTGAGGTACAGGGCAGCATGTGGCCATGGCCTTCAGGGCAGGCCTGGCACCAGGACGTGCTCAGTTCCAGAACTGGTAGAGCGAGTTAGCCGGGCAGAGAGGAACAAAGACCAAAGGAGGGTCCCTGGGGCTGGGGTTTGCTGGCCCACATGCCCTCAGTCCAGACAGCTCTCTGACACTCACTGGGATCCAGGGGAAACACATCGCCGTGTGGGTGGCCGGGGTGGGAGTGGGGAAGGAACATCCCAGAAAATGTGCAGAGCCCCCCACCATCTGGGAACACCTCTGGGATGCCACCTTCCCCGCCTCCCACATAGCCACTACCCCCTTAAAGGGGCAGACACTCATCAAGTGGAGTTGACCTCTGACCTAGTTCATCAGGTAAGTGTCACCTGGGGATTGAATTCAAAATGAGGAGAGAGCCTTGGGAGGGAACTTGGGAGGCCCCAGGGCAGCCCAGACCTGAAGCAGATGAAAGTCCCAGCTCTGGGAGCTGGCCTTGAACTTCAAGAGTGAAGACTTTCACCTCCCCCATCCCCAACTTGGGCCTCCCCACCTGGTCCCAGCTGTGGCTCAGACACTTCAGTTTGGTGACCATCACCTGATCATACCAGGCTAACCTGATGCTACAGGTACTGCCAGGGTCACTGGAACTTTTGTTGGAGGGGGGACATGGCTTAGCCCCTGCCTCAGTTACCCCAGCTGGGCTCCACCCAACGCAAGGAAGCTTCTAAAATCCAAGCCAGTTTCTTTGCTGGAGGTGGGCAGGCCCATGCTGCCAGGGGCACTGAGCTACCCTGGTGGGAAACCAGATATTCTTAGCATAGCTTTACCAGGACCTGCTCAGACCAAAGCCCCTGCCAGCCTGGGGGACCAGCTGCATCTTTTGAACCTCTCTGGTGGTGGGGAGGAGGGAAGGACCAGCAATGCTCTAGCCTGCTAAGGGTGACCTGTACCGGAGGACTGTGTCACAACGGCATTCACACACACGTGCATGTGCACACATGTAAACATGGACCCACCCGGTATCATCTGACCTATGGCAAACAATCTCCAAATGGGCAGGATCTAGGAGAGGGTCCCAGGTCCAGGAATGTGCCCCCGCCAGGGCCCCACCCACACCATGAAAGGCTCCGGAAACACAGCCAAAGCTGCTGGCCCTCAGGACCAGGGTCAGGCCTAGCCCGAGGCAGGAAGAAAACAGGATGCAGTACAGGAAGGCAGGGAAGGCCGAGCGGTGGTAGCTCTGGCCCAGGCCACGGGAAAAGGGGCTGGGTCTGTTTGTCTGCTGCCCAGAGCAAAAATCTGTGTTCACAGCACAGCCTCTGAAGGCCTGGGACAGGAAGACACCTTGTGGACACAGCTGGCCTGAATCTCCTTGGGGACACCGAGTGGCAAGGTCTGGAAACGCCATCTCGGATCTGGTCCCGTCTCTTGAGCTGCCCAAGCCGGGTCACTACATAGGGCAGGTGGCCTCATTCCTGAGGGTCTCTCCCTCCAGGCAGCCCAGGCCCCCTCCCACCTGCAGGGCCCAGGGCCCTCCAGAGGGAGACCCAGGCTGGTCTCTGGCTCCAGTCCTGTCCCAAGCCAACTCACTGTCCCCAGCTGGGAAACGAGACAGCACCATCTCAGTCAGCCCTGTCACAGGGCCACAGCCAGGGAAAGATGGAGGCACACTGTATTTTGGGGAGGGGACCGGAGCATGTAGGAATCTTGTCCACGCAGATCCTTTGGGACGTGGCCCTGCTGGCCTGGCAAAGGACCCTGGCTGCTGAGGCTACAGCCCATACCTCATTCCTCCAACAAGGTGTTGTTCCCCCCCCCCAGGTAGGTAAACATGGAAGCCTCCCTTCCTTCCTCTCCCTATGGCCCCGCACTGAGAGGCTGGCCCACCTGCCACCCTCAGATCCAAGCGCCAGAAATAACCAGGAGCCATGGGGGAAGTGGAGAGAAGCAAGGCCTGGTTTCCATCAAACGCCTCTCAGCTGGGGCTGGACTCTCCAGCCGGGCTGTTTGCCGGGCTCCTGACCTTTCTCTTGTGGGATCGAGAGAGTGTGGGACCAGAGGCCTGGCCTCTGCAGCTGTGACCAGCTGGCTGTGGGGAAATGGCTCCCCTGAACCCACTCTAATTGCCTAGAGCCAGAGACAGCCCTGGGGGCGGGCGTAGGAGGAAAGTCCCAGATGGCCGCAGGTCCTGACTCCCTTGAAAGCGGGGGACCTGAGGAGTGAGAGCTGGGCATCTCTGTGGCCAGAGCAGCCTGGCTCCAAGAGTGAGGAGAGAGGGGTGGGCAGGGAAGAAGCCTTGCTGGGGCCAGGTCCTTGCGCTGGGGGCAAGGAGGTGGCCTCTGTGCCACTTGTGGACTCAGGGGAGAGTGCAAGCATGGCCTAGGGTGAAAGATACCCTCAGGTATCAAGGGCAGCCTGGGCCGTTCTTAGCCCTGACCCAGAGAACAGAGGGTACCTGCAAACACAGCCAACCCCACCGCTGGGCCTCAAAGGGGGAGCCCCCTGGAGCAGTGGTCCCCAGCTGGGAACCTGGATTCCATAGAGCTGGGAGCAGGTCCCCTTGCCAGGCTGCAGCGCTGCCCGCCACTCCGCATGTTCCCAGCAAGACCTGGGCCTTCCCTGGCCGTGGGCATCGACCTGGGCCCAGCGAGGCCGCTGCCGCTGCCGCGAACCAGCTGTTTCGCGGATCCGGGAGGGCGCCGGCCGGCTTTGTTTGCATTGAGTCAGCCGGGTCTGTGCCTCCGGCACCCGCGGGCACCGAGGGGCAGGGAGGAGAGCAGGGAGGTGTTTTGGGGCGGGGGAGGAGGCTGGAGATGCGAGGCTGGAGGGGCTTGGGGGGGTGGACAGAGGGGCGGACAGCGGCGACGCCGGCTTGGAGAGTAGGCACACGTCAGCCTAAGGTGGCAGTAGCAGCTGCGGGGAAAGGGATGTTCCCGGGAGAGAAGGCCGGGGGTGGCGGCTAGGGGATGGAGCCCTGGGATACAGGCCAAGGGGTCTCGCTCCGGCCCTGGCCTCAGCGTCACCCTCCTGGCCATCTGGTCCCCCTATCTCCCGGCAAGCCAAGTTCTTGCAGCCCCCCAGCCCTGCCCAGCCCCCAGCCCGGCAGGTGGGTGGGGAGGCCGGGGCCCCGGGCGCACCTGCGTCTTGGTGGTGAGCTGGATCACCGCCTTTCGGAAGTTCAGCTTGGAGTCCGCCGACCCCATATCGCTGGAGCCCGCTCCGGCCCGGCCCTGGCCCTGACTCCCGCCCGTGCCCCGGCTCGGTATCCAGCTCCAGCTCCGCGGGCCCAGCTGCTCTCGCAGGAGCGGACCGGCGCACCCCACCCGCTCGCCCGGCGTCGACCCCGCCCCCTCCGGGCTCCTCCTCTCCGGGCTCCGCCCCCCGCACCTGCCGCTCCCCGCACCGCCCATTCCCGGCTCCCGGGGTCTGCCCCTCCGATCCACTGCTGCCCCACTCCCCGGGTCTTTCCCAGCCGGACCGGTTGCCTCTGCGACCTTTCTTCTGCGTGGCAGCGTTATCCCCGCTCGGTCTCTCCCATTTCCACCCAGCCCCCGGGGCCCGCAACCCTCCCAGCCTCCCGTCCCCTGCCCCCATCCTCACCATTGGTCCCCACGCCATCACTGGGCCCACACTTTCAAAGCCAGCCCTCTCCCGTTTCTTCCTTGTCAGTCCCTGTACTCGCATTCTGAGCATCCTCTCTTTTAGTTCCCCTTTTTCTGACCTGTCAAGCCCACATGTCCAGACGGCCCGGCTGTTATTGCAGTCACAAGCCCTCAGCCTTCCGTTCTGTGGAACAGAAGCCCTGATTCAGTGCCCCTGCTCCAAGAAAGCAGCTCCGCGGTCTAATGAGAGCGAGAGGTCCCTCCGAGTCCCACAACTCCTTTCTGGCCACCTGTGTTCCCTGAGAACCCTTTTAGGTTCATCCATTTCAACAAATAGGTTGAGGGACTAGTATTTACCAACACCGTGTCAGGGGTGGGGGCAGAGGGGGCTTAAGTAACAGGGTCTGCCCTTTAAGAGCAATTAGCTAAGGAGAGAAACAAGGAACGAATTAACCATGGTTCAGCCCAGTGAGGCTTTGATAGAGGCAAATTAATAATAATAGTGACAACAACATCTCTTACACAACAAAAACCTACCTCTGAGATAGGTATTATACCCATTTTACACTAGGGGAAACTGAGGCTCAAAGCAGTTAAGTTGTCCAAAGTCACATAACTGGTAAGGAACAAAGCCAAAAAAGCAAATTCAACTCTGGCCCCAAAAGAGGCTGCATTTTTTCAATAATATCGTCTTGCATGGTGTGTCTGGAAGCTTCTAGAAATCCTAGCTGCTTCAAAAGGAGGTGACATTTAGCTTAAACTGGAACTCCACGAGTAAAAAATGAAGGGTGCACCGTCTAGGCACAAAGGCAGGGTAGGACAGGTGTGGAGGTAGGGAGGAGGGAGACAGGGATGTCACCATGCCACTGAATGAGCAGACTGGACAGGATAGCTCTGTCCTTGCTCCAGAGGTGGGTTTTCCCTGCCCTGGATGAAATCTTGGACACGCTCCATGGCTTTTCTAATCACTTCAAGATAACAAATGAATAGTACCTTTATTTGGCGTTAAAAAAGAAAAAAAAAATCAAGTCCACCCTACAAATCACCAGCCCCAGTCCAGGCCAGAGTGACATTAAAAACTCTGAATCTTATTCATTAGGGAGATGCAAATTGAAACCACAATACAATAACTATTACATAACTATTCGAATAGGTTAAAAACCAAAACAAAACCTGAGGATACAAATACTGGTGAGGATGGGGAACATTTATATTTTCTTATAAAGTTAAATATAGGGACTTCCCAGGCAGTCCAGTGGTTAAGACTCCACCTTTCAAATGCAGGGGGCATGGGTTCGATCCCCGGTTGGGAAACTAAGATCCCGAGGCCAAAAATAAAAATAAAAATAAAGTTAAATATACAATTACTATACAACCCAATAATCCCACTTTTGGTATCTCCCGAGGAGAAATGAAAACATATATCCACACAAAAAGCCTGTGTAATGCATATAACAATTTCATTCATAATCACCAAAACCTGGAAACAACCCAAATGTCCATCACCTAGTGAATCAACAGATTGTGGTTCATCCATACAATGCGACTAGTACTCAGCAATAAAAAGAAACAAACTACTGGTACAGGTAGCAAGAATGTGGATGAATCTCAAAATCGCTGTGTCCGGGGCTTCCCTGGTGGCACAGTGGTTGAGAATCTATCTGCCAATGCAGGGGACACGGGTTGGAGCCCTGGTCTGGGAAGATCCCACATGCCGCAGAGCAGCTAGGCCCGTGAGCCACAACTACTGAGCCTGCGGGTCTGGAGCCTGTGCTCCGCAACAAGAGAGGCCGCGATGGTGAGAGGCCCATGCACCGCGATGAAGAATGGCCCCTGCTTGCAGCAACTAGAGAAAGCCCTCGCACAGAAACGAAGACCCAACACAGCCAAAAATAAGTAAATTTTTAAAAATTAAAAAAAAATACCGGAGTCCATGTATTTAAAAAAAAAAAAAAGCGCTGTGTCAGACACAGAAGGCAACATACTGTGTTATATCATTTATATGATATTCTGGAAAAGGCAAAATATAGGGACAGAGAACAGATCCCTGGGTGCCGTGGGCTGGAGCAGGCTGAGGGGACTGACCGTTGAAAGCGTATGAGGAGTCTTTGTGGAGCGATGAAAACATTCTGTGGTTTGATTGTGGTGCTGGTTCCATGACTGTATATGTTTGTCAAATTCATATAACTATACACCTAAAAGGGATGAATTTTACTGTATGTAAATTACACTTCAATAAAAAATACAAACACCAAGAGCAGGTGCTAACCGACCATTCCAAGGGATTAATTGTGAACGCTTTGGTCTTGCCCATTGTTCCGAGCCATTCCTGTGGTTTGCAACCAGGAACTCCAGGTGGCACTGACATATTATTGGTCACCCACGGACAAGTGGACAGATTAGCCAAATTGAGTTTAATCAAGGGGTGATTTAGGGAAAATTCCCTGGTGTCCAGTGGTTAGGACTCTGCGCTTCCACTGCAGGGGCATGGGTTCGATCCCTGGTCAGGGAACTGAGATCCCATATGTTGTGTGGCGCAACCAATAAATAAATAAATAAATAATTTTCAAGGGTGTCCCTCGAGAAAGAGGAGGAAGCTGCATGGCCATTTGGTACCCAGCCTAGGAATAACACATATAGTCACTTCTACCATACTCTATTGGTAAAGCAATCACAAGCCTTCCAGATTCAAGGGGAGGGGACCCACCTCCCCATGGAAAACATGTCAAAGAAGTTGGCGCCATGTTTGACTGCCACATTGTGGGCAATTCTATCCTCCACACTTCCTCCTCCCAAGCCCAATCCATCTCTCTCCTAACGTTTGTCTTTAAGTCTTCTCATCTCAGTAAATGACATCTCCCACGTTCTCAAACGAGAAATCCAGTGTCAGCCTGATGCTTCCCCTCTTGTCAACCCCTCCTCCAGTCCATCACCAAGACCCGATGATGTCATCCCCCAGACGTATATATCACAAGTTCTACCTCCCTCATCTCTGCCGCCCTCACCTTTGCCAGGGCCCCCACCATCTCCTGTCTACCACAACCACCACTCCTGCCTCCCCTAATCTATTCTCTGCAGAGCAGCCTGAGGAATTGTAAACTGCAGCTCACGACGCTCCCCCACTGAAAACACCTCGGAGCCCATTGTTAGGGTCAATTCTCTCTGGGTCCCACTGTGACCTCCAAGGCCCTGCATGATCTGGGCCCTGCTCCCCCTCCCCCAAGCCCCCAGGTTCCACCCACACTGGTCTTCCTTTATTTCCTCAGACCCTCTAAGCTCTTTCTTCCCGGGATCTCTGTACAAGTTGTTCCTTCTGACTGAGACATCACTCCTCCCACTCTTCACGCGGCTGTCCCCTTCTCATGCTTTAGGGTCCTATCTTAAAAGTCTCTTTCCCTGAGAGATTTCCCATCCCCAGCTGTTGTTAGTTCATCCTTCAGTGTGTTTCCTAAAACTTTTACCACCATCTTAAATGTTTTTGCCTTTTTGCTTGATTTAGGTCTGCCTCTTCTACTGAGATGCAAGCTTCATGAGAGCCAGGGCTGGGTCTGTCTTGTTCTCTACATCCCCAGCACCTAGCACTGGCCTAGCACACAGTGGATAACTGAATGAAGAGAACTCCTGGGCGATCACAGAAGATGGAGCCACTTTGGGAATCCACTTCAGTCAATAGGAAAGGCACATTTTCACCCACCGTTTTTCAGATTCATTTTTTAGTGCCTTTAGGAGCCTTTCAGGTAGGGCAAGCGGATCTGTTCTGGGGTGGAGATGGATAAAGAAGGTGGGCCAAGGAATATGATTCTGCCACTGGTTTTAGAGCATCCATTTGTTCCTTCATCAGGCACCTGCTATGTGCCAGCTGGAGTCCCTGCCCTCAAGGAGCTTTTAGTCTGCTGGGAGCGAGCTGGATCCCATACAGTGGACTGAGTGCTGTGCTGCAGTGGGAGCCCAGGCAGCCAGCAGTGAGCAAATGTGCCTGGAGCTTCTCCACAGCTCTCTTAGGCCTGTGTCTCAGGCCTGACCTGCCCCCGTGACCCCCCACCAGGAAGGTAAAGTCCCTGGACAGTCTCCCCAGCACCCCCGTCGGGAGCCCCGCCAGAAGAGGGGTAGTGACAGGCAAGGAGTGGATCCTCCAGGTAAAAAAGTTACAATAATAATGATGCTAAGAGCAAACACTGAATAGCGTTCATATGGCCCAGTCACTGTTCTAAGCCCTTGGCCTGTGTTAACTCAGACCAAGAGTTTATAGCCCCTCCCAACAACCCCATGAGGAGGTATCAAAGGAGGAAAAGTAAGAATGACCCCACAGGAGGGACACCCTCAGCATAAGCATCCTAACGGTCACTGCTGATGACAGGCCTGGAGGGTTTAAACTGCAGGGATTTGGGGTAGACACACAGAAGCACTTCCTGACCGCAAGGACTTGTGAGACTCTAACATAATTCCCCTTTCAGAACAGACATTGTCTGGGACACACTCCGATGGTGTACGGGGGAAAGGGGGTTGGACTCCAGATGACCTCGCTCATTGAAATGTACTGAGTGCCTTTCCCCGCCAGGCGCTGACCTCAGAATGGTGGAGAGGACAGATGGGGCAAGATCATTCAGTGCAATGTAAGCCCAGCGCTAAAATCACGGGTCTGGGGACAGGGAGGGGAGCGCGGCCTGCAGGGGTGGGAGCACCCAAGATGCGCAGCGTGTGGTGTCAGTGGATGCCCCGACGGCCCAGAGGCGCGGGCTGGGCACCCTGCCCCTCCCCCAGGGTGACCCGTGTGACTGGGAGCGCCGGGACTCTCTAACGTCAGTGCTGCCTGCGCACGCGCCGTCATTTCCGGTGGGCTGGGCTGGGCTGGGCTGGGCTGGGCTGGGGGTGGAGGGGGCAGCGCTCACGCTCTTCGGGGAGGGCGGTTACATCTTCAAGTCCCGGATCCTAGCTCTCCCGGGGTTCCGTACCTGTGCTTTGGTCCCAAATCCAGCATCTGGGCTTGCATTTCTCGGGAGCTCGGGTGAGAGCTCGGGGAGCGCTCCTGGTCGCCCGAGTGTGAAACTGACCCCAGGGGAATCATAGTGCCCAAGGCTGAGGGGACATCGAATCCACCGAGGCTCTGACCATCAGCATCGAGTCTTGATGCCCCTGACAAGGAACACCACGAAATAGGTCTGCTTGACACGCAGATGAGGTACCAGGCTCTGGGGGTTACCAAGGTCGGGTACCAAGGTCCCACCCCTGGGCTTGACTCTGCCCTGCTTAGAGGAAAGGCCAGAAATGGATCCCAGGGCGTGTTGGCTGGTAACTCAGGGAAGCTGAGGAATTTCCTTCTTCAGAGGTAGATCTGGGGCTTCCCTGGTAGCGCAGTGGTTGAGAGTCCGCCTGCCGATGCAGGGGACGCGGGTTCGTGCCTCGGTCCGGGAAGATCCCGCATGCCGCGGAGCGGCTGGGCCCGTGAGCCGTGGCCGCTGAGCCTGCGCGTCCGGAGCCTGTGCTCCGCAACGGGAGAGGCCACAACAGTGAGAGGCCCACGTACCGCAAAAAATAAAAGGTAGATCTGATTTTCCTCCTCATGGCATAGTTTAGGAAATACCAAGTCTGCCCTGAAGGCACTGGGAGTGGTCCCACTGGGCACCACTGGTGAACCAACCCAGGCAAAGGGCCCAGCACAGGCCTGGCAGACAGCAGGCACCACACCCCTCATCCACCCAGCCTCTACCCTCTGTCCCCTGCAGAGGGGACAGGGAGGCTCCACCAACCTGGCAGAGTTGGTTGCCCAGCTTCAGCTCACTCCCACCCCACACCAGCCTCATGAGATCCAGGGACTCCAGCCTGAATCACTCCACCCTGTGCTCAGGCAGCAATAAGAATTCAGCCTTTGTGACATTTATTTATCCCTGCCAGGCAATGCTTCTGTGGTTGGGGCAGGGAGAGGGTGTCCACAGGGAGGGAGGGTATTTTGGTCATGCTGAGGGTGTGGTCAGTGTGGTAAAGGCCAAAAGCTGAGAGATGACCCAGGAGCTGGATGTTTTCAAACATGGGGGTCTTCTAAGGCATCGCTGAAACCATCCTTAGCTGTAGGCGTTGGCGGTGACTTTTCAGGTTGAAGGGTTGCCTTTCATTGCTGTCATCCTCGCTGCACAGGACATGGCCCTCAGCCCTTTGCCTCTTCTCTCCTCTGGGGACTCCTTAAACTCCCTGGCTCCTGTGGGTACATTTCCACACAGCTGCAGAATGAAGAAATGAACGAATGGGAAGGGATTTGGTGGTTTTGGAATGTGACCAGATCCCTGTGGAACAGCCACCCAACCTGTTCGTCCCTTAGATTCATTTTGTCCCCATCTCAATAAGTGGCATCACTGTCACCCAGTTACTGAAGCCAGACGTCTAAGGCATCACTCTGATTCTTCAGTCAATTCATCTGCACATCTTAGTTCTACACCTCAAATATTTCTCATCTCGCTCCATTTCCACTACCACCAGCCTTGCGCATCACAGTTACCTCCCTTCTAGATGATTGCAAAAGCCTCCAAACTGGTCTTCTTGCTTCCACTCTTGCCCCCCTCCAATCCATGCTCCAAAATTGCTAGTGATATTTCACAACTGAAAACGAAAAGCCTTTTATTGGTTCTCTCTGTGTACTTGGGAACGAAAAAAAAAAATCCCAACTCCTTCCCATGGGCCTAACTCCAGTTCATCTGTCTTCTATCCTCTCCACTCCAGCTATGCTGGGCTTCCATCAGTTTCTAACATATGTCGAGCTCTTAGGGCCTTTGATCTTGCTGTCTCCTCTGCCTGGAACACCCTCCCCCCAGAGCTTGGCATGGCTGGCACCATCTTATCCTTTAGGTGTCAGCTTAGATGTCACCTTCTAAGGGAAATCTTTCCTGAACCTTCCCCCCAGACTCTCTCACAGAAGCCTGTTAATTTCCTTCACAGCACATTGCAGGTTGTAATCACTTATTTATCCCCACTAGAATGTAAGCTACACGAGAGCAGAAACTACCTGTGTCTTAGCCATAAGGTGTTTTTTTCCTTCTTCTTGAGTAAACTATTCTATTAAAGTATAACATTCAGAGAAGTGCACGTAAGTATACAGGTCAATGATTTTCACAAATGAACACACCTGTGTGTAACCAACACCCAGATCAGGAAATAAAACACTCCTGGCCCCTCAGAGTTCCCCCACGTCTCCCCAAGGCCAAATACTATCCTGATTAGATTTGTTTTGCCAATTTTGAACTTTATGTAAATGGAATCCTGACCCCCAAAGATATCCATAACCTAATCCCCAGAATCTTTGAATATGTTACTTCACATGGCAAAAGGAATTTTGCAGATGTGGTTAAATTAAGGATCTTGAGATGGGAAAATTATGCTGGATTATCCAGGTGGGCCCAATGTAATCACAGGGTCTTTAAAAGTGGAAGAAGGTGGCAGGACAAGTCAGAGTGATCCAGTGTGAGAAGGGTCACCTGCTGTTGATGGCGTTCAAGATTGGGAAAAGGGAGTCATGAGCCATGCAACGTGGGCAGCCTCTCTCAAAGTTGGAAGAGGCAAGGAAAGAGACTCTTCCCTGGAGCCTCCAGAAGGGAACAAAGCCTTGCAAACAACTAGATTTCAGTCTTCAAGAGCCATGTCAATCTTCTAACTTACAAAACTGTAAGATAATAAGTGTGTTTGTTTCAAGCCACTAAATTTGGGGTAATTTGTTACAGAAACAACCGTGGCTCCTTCTCAAGAAGTTCAACAACTTGTCACATGTTGATTGGGTCACTTTGGTCATTTGTGAAGTGTTGGTCAAGCCTTTTACCCACTTTTCTACTGGGCTGTTTTTCTTTTTCTTGTGGATTCGCAGGTGTTCTTTCTATATTCTGGATACAAGTCCTTTGTTTGATGTATTTGCCATATAGATTCAGAGTCGGTTATACTCAGGGTGCTTCAACAGTACCAGCACATGCTGGGGCCTAATAAAAGTGAGTTACATGTATACTTGAGTCTGAAAACTCCTTTAAGGAAAGAATGCTCGGATAAGTGACACTTATATAGTTTAATGGGTATAGTTGGGTATAGGATATGAATCCCAGGGAGAGGGAAACAGGACCTCAAAGGGAATGGCCCAGAATGGAGGTAACAGTCAAAGTTCACCACTCCTGGAGTGAGGTTTCAGGCCACAGGCATTTAAACACAATTTCTTAAAGGTAATTTTTGATTAATTTTCATTCATTCAAAGAGTGTCCGTGGAAGGTAGCAGTAGGTCAGCCTGCTCTAGGCACTGAAGAGCCAGCTGTGAACAAGAGCGACAAGATCCTTGCTTTCAGGAGATCTACGGGGAGAGAGAGACAATAGGTAAACAAAGTAAAATGATTTTAGGCATTGAGATGTAAACTGGAGTCGACTGTGAAGGGAAGGTGGGGTCGGTTCAGCAGCAGCCGAACCTCAACGCTGCGGAGATACCGCCCTCGGCCCCGCCTCCAGTTTTGCATACGTCTCCTGATTGGCCATCGGCGGTTGGCCCCACCCCGCGGAGCGGGCGGCTCGGGAAGCGCGGGGCGGACCCCGCCAAGATGCCCCGGCGGCTCCTGGTGTCGCCGGGGGGGCGGGGGGCAGCGCTGGCCGGAGTCGGGCAGGGGGTGCCCGCCGCGGCACCCGCTCGCTCCTAGCGCCCCAGACCTGCCGCCCGGGCTTGGGCCCTCCTTGCCGCCGTCCCGCCCGCCGTCCCCGCCCCTCCACCCTTTGTGCAGCCGCCGCCCGGTGCCCCGGGCTCTGCAGGACCCCAGCCGGACCAGACCGCGGCAGCGAGCCAGCCCCCTGTGGGCGCCAGGCCGACGGCCGATGGCGAGGGGGCGCGGCGCGGGCGGGGGCACTGCAGCCCGAGTCCGCGACGCGGGAGGCTCGGCCCGCCTCCGCCGCATTGTCCCGGGCCCCGCGCCCCGGCCCTGAGCCGCGCCGCCGCAGCGCCCAATTGCAGCCCGCCGCCTGCGGGGCCATGCGGAGGGCCGCCAGGATGGAGGACTTCACCGCAGAGGAAGAGGAGCCCTGGTACGACCAGCAGGACCTGGAGCAGGGTGAGCAAAGGGGGCAGGAAAGCGGGGCGCGCCCCGCGACCCCTGTCCGCTTCTCCATTGTTGGGCGGTATCACCCCGGGGAGGGCTGGGCTGCACCCGGCATGCCGGACTGAGAGAGGAGATGCGTCTGGAGAATGGGGACGTGGAGAGAGGGGGCGCTGCCCGGGAAGACCCGAACCAAACGCGTGAAGACCTGCAAAAATGGGGGGAGCGGTCTTCCTCTTTGCCCGAACAACAGGGGCATACTTCAGACAGTTTGCCCACCCCGTCTTAGAGGCAGGAACTGCCCAGGCGCCCCGGGTATTGTTGGGGGGGTCTGAGAGTACTGGCTGGAAGTCTTTGGAGGTCAGGAGGTGGCTCCTTGGTTGTTTTGCTGAGAGGGGTTTTGGGGGGCCAAGGGGGGAGGAAGTTATCCCCATTCCAAATCCAGCGGCACACTTCCCTGCCAGGATTCCTGAGCTCCTAGAAAGTTTCCCCAACTCCCTTCCCCTCTACCCAGGGAGGTGATGGGGGTGCCGGCACCTTGCCGATGGAGAAGCGGAGGCTACTAGGAGTCCAATCTGCCTTCCAGAGGGAGGAGTCCCCTGGTCCTTCCCCTGCTGGCCTTCTCCCAAATGGCTCAAGGTTTGGAGGGGATCAGATTTGGGAATTCTGAGCAGTGCCCCAGATCAGAGCCTGAGTAAACAGGGAGTCACTTTCCCCTCGCTCCCATTTGAGGGCAGAGAGGGCGACTGGAAGGGGGTTGATGAGGTGGCCGAGGTGACGTCACTCCAAGTAGGGGGTGGGGCTGTTAGGACAGGAAGGAGGAGGAGGCCTAAGAGGGTCGGGGCCAGGGCCTGCTGGAGTGAGATCAAATCCAACCTCTCCTCCCAAGAAAAGTGCCTCATTCTTGGATGGTCAGAATTGGAGGCGCTAGGAAACATGTTCTAGAAGTGACCACAGTCACCCAGCAAGCCTGGTGGGTGTGGACACAGCCTGGTTCAGTGTGTGCGGACACCCTCTGCTCTGGGTCTCCATCCATGGGGCCCAGACGCCTGCCTTTGCCCTCATGTGAGGCATCTAGCCAGATCCTGGAGCCTTTGTTTTCCGGCCCTGACCCACATCCCCACGTGGCCACATTTGCTGGTAGATGAGGCGCTGCCCTTGTGTTCAGGACCGTGGGTTAATCAGAGCCTCTGCGGGACCAGTGTAGGATGGGGGGGGGCGGTGCTGGGCTGGACCGCACCTCTGTGTCCTAGAGGCTACCCTCAGCCTCCCTGCCTGGACTGAAATGCCCAGTCCTGGCTGCAACAACCCCCTTCCCCATCCTGGGCAACTACCCCCAAAACCTCACATTACACAAACACATATCAGGCTCCACTTAAGTGTCAGACACTATCCTGGGAGCTGGGAGTAGTCCCAGCCCTGGCCTCCTGGGTGCACCTGAGTAGGTGGAGTTGGGCTTGTAACTGAGTGGGAATGATAGGATGCGGTGAGAGGGCTTCATGGAAGAGGCGGGCCTAGAAGGAAAGATTGGAAGCTGAGTGCCTGGGAAGATGGCCTCCTTGGAGGCAGAAGCTGATGTTGTTGCTGTCTCGTTTCATTCCCGCACCCCTAAAGGAGTCTCTGGCACTGTGCCCGGCCCAGATGTGGGAGGAAGGAGCTAGGGAGTAGGGGTGGGAGATGTGCTGCATCCGCAGAGGGAGAGAGATGTCGAGATTCCAGCTGGGCCGGGCAGCCATGCTTTGGGTCCGGGGTCGGGAATGGGCCCCACAGGCCCCTGCTTTTCTGGCCTTACTGGTCTGCAGCAGTCAGCCTTGCCTCGTAGCCTGAGTAGCAGGCAGAGCCCAGGAACGAGGAGGGAAACCAGAAATGAGACAGTCTCAGAAGACACTGGAGCTTTCCACCAGAAGCCAAACGTCTGCTTGCCGTGGGCCAGGTGCTGTGCTGAGCCTGGGACGTGATCTCCGCCCTCGCAGCCTCCACAGTCCGGCAGAGGAGGCAGAAATGGGATCAGACTAGCAGCTGTGACGGAGCGACGGGCTCTGCAGCAGTGAGCCCCTACGGACAATGAGAGCAGAAGTGAGGGCCTTCTGCTGCGAGATGCGCAAAGGCTTACACACCCCTCCGAGCCGGAGGGTGAAGAGGGCCCTCCCGCCCCGCCCTGGCAGAGGAAGCAGGCCGGCAGTCTAAGTGGAGGGGGCGCTTGTACCGAGGCACAGAGCCATGCGAAAAGACCACGCATGACTGCAAAGTAGGAATTACCTGGAGTGCCGGGGTGGGGGTCGGAGGAAGTCCCAGGCACAGCTGCTGCGGCACCCCATGGGGACCGGCACGGAGGGCTGGATGGTGGGGTGAACGCGGGCCAAAGGCCAGACACGTGGGGGATCGGGTGCCTGTTCTTCCCCCTTCCCCACACCCGCTCCCCAAATTCTCTCCCGCCCAGCTGCCCCCAAGTTGCCTCTGAGTGTCCCAAGACATGGTTTTTCTCAGCTAGCCCCAACTCCCCTGAGGACGGGCCCCAACTTTACTTTCAGATGCTTGCCCATCAGGCTCCTGGTTGACTTTGATGCTGTTCCGTCCCAGTGGAGGCAGGCATCTGGAACAAACAGGGTCCTCCTTTCTCACTGCGTTCCCTCTGCCCACTGCCACGAGCACCAGTAAAAATAGAAAAAACCATTAATTATTAAGCGCTGGCACTCTCTCTCTGCCTGCCTCCCTCCCTCCCCCACCTTGGACGAGGTGTGGCCGGCCCTGTGGGTACCTCTTTCCAGGCTGAGAGATGACTGCTGAGTCACAGAATTGAGGTCCTGGGCTCCTGACCTTGAGTCTCAGCCTCAGGGGAGAACTCTGACATGGCGAGGGGAGGGAGGTGACCAGACCCCAATTCTGCGCACCCAGGGTTCCTGACGTTGGTGCCCCGGAGGTTGTGAACAGGACCCCTGCAGCCCTGCCAGGTGGTAGCTGGCCTCCTTCTGCCCCCTTTATCTTTGTCTTTTCTTCCCTATGTCCTCTGTCCTTTCCCTACCTCTCTTCTCTGGAGTCTAGGGGGTCCCACCCTGACCCCAACCAGGAGGGGCAGTAGGATTTTAGGATTTCTCTTCAAAGACATCCCCTGGCTTCCAGCCATTCTCTCTAGGGCTCTGGGGCATTGCTCCTGGGCAACACCTCTGCTGGCATTCAGAGGGCAAAACTGCTGCAGCCCACTGCAGGAGACCCCAGAAAATGCTGGGGTCCAGGCAGAGGAGATGCCAGTTCAGACTCAGTACCTTCCCTGGCCTGGTCCAGTGTAACCATTAATCTGGCTGTGACAGGCTGTTCATTACTCCAGATTCCACTTCTGGCTTAGCCAGCTCCCTTGTCCTCCCACTCCCAGGACTCCCTACCCCTCTGGTCCAGAGGGAACTGCACCCTCCCCGAAGCCGAAGCCGTGCCCAGCCCTCATCTAGCTGGTGTCCTTTCCCCAGCACTTGGCTCTACTCAGCTCCCTGCCCTGCAGCTTCTAGACTTCTCTCATGATCCCTCCTGGCAGCTCGGACCAGCTTAGCTTGCATTTGTGATCCCATTTCCCTGAGACAGTCTCTGGGATTCTCCCCAAGCCGCTTCTATTGTGTTCCCTTCCTGCATCTCGCATCTCGGAATCGCTAAGCGGCCCGGGTCACATTGGCTGCCTTCAATATCCCCGGTTTACAGTATGACTTGCAGTATGACAGCTGCCCCAGCCCAACCCACTGGCAGTAGGAATACACACACAGCTCAGATGCTCACCTGGAAGGAAGAACATAAAGTGCAGTTGTTCTTGGCCTTTCCTCACTCTGCCTCTGACCTTGGACTCAAGGTTAAGTTTCAGGGGCTTCATGCAGGCCACCCACAGAGCCTGTCCTCCCACACCAGTGCAGGAGGTAGCATCCCTAGCAGCAGCCTCGTCACAGACGACCTGACAGTTCCCAAGGGTAAAAAAAAAGTTAGTGTGACCGTCTGTTCTTTTTCATGTATACATGAATTACTTGATAGCATTTGTGGATGAGCCAAATGTCCACCATCCCGTTACAGAGAGCAGGAAGCTGGCGTGCCTCCCTCGTCACAAACTTGGGGTGGTCTTGCCGAATTTCCACCAAGCACACAACATAAGTTGATCTGACCTCCTCTCTGAGACCACAATCTGATCCTAGGCTTCCCTTACACATATATTTATATATTTAAATATAAATAATAATATATTTACAAACGTTAACTTTTGTTTCTTTTTAAAATTTTTATTGATGTATAGTTGATTTACAATGTTGTGTTAGTTCCTGCTCTACAACAAAGTGAATCAGTTACACATGTACGTATATCCACTCTTTTTTAGATTATTTTCCCATATAGGTCATTACAGAGTATTGTGTAGAGTTCCCTGTGCTCTACAGTAGGTCCTTATTAGTTATCTATTTTATATATTACCCTTTGCTTCTAAAAGGAGTTAGGCCTATGTATGGGGAAATATCCACCCCAAATGTCTAGGTACCCTCACCCAACTTCAGACCCACTGAGAGAATTTTTAGGGATTCCAGCACCTGCCATTCCCTTCTAACCCCTCCCCTTCCCCACGATACAGCCCCCTAAAGACAGGCCAGATTCCCTCCCGACCTCTCTGATAGGTGTTCATTTACCTTTGGCTGGGATTGGGGAGAGGAGGTTCCGGTCCCACAGGGCACAAGAATCGGGGCTACTGGGGGAAGAGGTTGGTTTTGCTGCCCGGGGAAAGGAGAAGGTTTTGGAGAGGGGCATGTGTCACTAGGACCTAATGGTACCCAACTGGGGTGAGGAGATGTGAATTCTGCTTCCAATGTGGCTGTAACCCAGGTAATGAAACCTTGGGTAGGTTATTCTTCTTTCCTCTTCAACCTGTCATCCATAGAATAAGGAGGTTGGGCCAGAGCTTTTTTTTTTTTTAATATTTATTTTTATTGCACCATTTTTTACTTTCCTGTTTTCTCTCTCTCTCTCTTTTTTTTTTTTTTAAATATATTTATTTATTGGCTGCGTTGGGTCTTCGTTGCTGCGCACAAGCTTTCTCCAGTTGCAAGCGGGGGCTACTCTTTGTTGCGGTGCGCGGGCTTCTCATTGCAGTGGCTTCTCTTGCTGCGGAACACAGGCTCTAGGTGCGCAGGCTTCAGTAGTTGTGGCGCGTGGGCTCGGTAGTTGTGGCTCGCAGACTCTAGAGCGCAGGCTCAGTAGTTGTGGCATGTGGACTTAGTTGCTCCGGGGCATGTGGGATCTTCCCAGACAAGGGATCGAACCTGTGTCCCCTGCATTGGCAGGCAGATTAACCACTGTGCCACCCGGGAAGTCCTGGGCCAAAGAGCCCTGAAGCCGTGTCCAGTTCTAACACCCAGCAAGCCCTTCTGCCCCTCCCCCTCTCAGTAAGCTCCAGCCGCCCTTCCGAACCCAACTCCAAGGCTGCTCATTGCCTGAGATTCCCACTGTCCCCTGCTTGAACTCTCCCTTACCTATCATCCCAGGGCACTTTGCCCCTATGTCTGCTGATGCTCTTATCACATTCCACTCACTCATTCTTTCAGAAAAGATTTCTTATTCACCTGCTCTGTGCCAGGTATTGTTCTAGGTCCTAGGAATATCAGTGACCAAAACAGGCAGAATCCCTGCCCTGTAAGCTTACGATTTAGTCAAGGGAGATGAACAAGAAAAGGATCCAAATTGTTTGGTAAATTAGGTGGTGATATGAGCTCAGGAGAAAACTGAAACAGGGAGGGAGTGGGGCATGGGGCAGGGTGCAGTTTTGAGGTCAATGAGGTCAATGTCTGAGGAAGGCCTCCTGGAGAAGGTGACATTAAAGGCAGAGAGGGGTGAGCCCTGGAAGTGTCTGGGGAGAGGACATTCCAGGCAGAAGTGACAGCCAATGCACAGGCTTAGCTTGTGGCTTACATCCCCTTCCAGGCCTGGAGTCTCCCCAGGAGTGGCCCCTGGGTCCTGGTTCTCTCAGGGTCCCCAGAGGCCCAGCCCAGAATGAGTGCTCAGAACAGGAATGGCGGGGGTCCTCCAACTTCATTCTCAGCTGCTCATATCCCCCCCCCTCCCCCTCCCCCCCAAGACTTGCACTTAGCTGCGGAGCTGGGGAAGACGCTGCTGGAGAGGAACAAGGAGCTGGAGCAGTCTCTGCAGCAGATGTACTCCACCAACGAGGAGCAGGTGCAGGAGATTGAGGTGAGGGGCCACACGGGCCCTGCACAGGCTCTGCCACCGATCAAGGACCCCTTGGCCCGTGTGTACCTTTGTGCAGCTTAGGAACAGGCGCCCTCTTAGCAGGCCCAGCCTTGGCCCAACAGCCTTGTGCAGTTCACAACCTGCACAACTGTCCCAGGCAGCCCTATTGCACCACCATCTTGACACCTCCCTCTGCTGCAGACGAATACCCCAAAGCAAACCTGTTCCTAGAAGTGGGAGGAGGGCCCAGGCGGAGACATTTTCCCCAACACAGTTCTGAAAGGTTACTCACCCACCCCCACCCCCAGTACCTGACCAAACAGCTGGACACGCTGCGGCACGTGAACGATCAGCACGCCAAAGTGTACGAACAGCTGGACCTGGCGGCCCGAGACCTGGAGCTGACCAACCAGAAGCTGGTGCTGGAGAGTAAGGCTGCCCAGCAGAAGATCCATGGGTGAGGGCCGGGTGGAGGGCTGGGAGCCGGGGGCTGGGGATGGCCAAGGAGAGGCCCAGGGCTGGGTGTACATGTGTGCGTATTGACCAGTGGGTGTGACTCAGTCTCCTTCTTTCAGAAGCCCCGGTCTGGGAACCTGGGATGGTAGTGAGTTTGTCCTTGTCGATTTGGGCTGGCTTAACATTCAGGACACAAACCTTCTTTAAGCACGAGCTACACACCAGGCTCTGTTTTAGGCACTGGGGAATACAGTGATGGGGATGCAAAGACACTGTCCCGCCCTCTGGGAGGGAAGGCAGACACGTAAATATTTTATTGCAAAATATTTTATTTTATAGGGTGATAAGTGATTAGATGGGTGTACAAGGAACCGAGGAGACACGGAGGAGAAATGGTCAGCTCGGCCTGGGAGGCGGGGGAAAAGAGTGGGTCCTTGGGCGTACAAGGAGTTCCCTGTCTGACCTCAACACCGGGCAGCATGGCTCAAGGTCACCTGTTTGTCCCCCACCCCCAAGTCCCCCTAGGGCTGCAGTGAGGAGGGCTGGCCCCGTCCCCTTAAAGTCCCTCCCATGCGTGTGTCCCCCACCCCATCCCCAGGCTGACAGAGACCATCGAGCGCCTGCAGACCCAGGTGGAGGAGCTGCAGGCCCAGGTGGAGCAGCTGCGGGACCTGGAGCAACTGCGAGTGCGGCGGGAGAAGCGAGAGCGCCGGCGCACCATCCACACCTTCCCCTGCCTCAAGGAGCTGTGCACCAGCCCCCGGTAGGTGAGGGTGCCACTCGAGGGCAGCAGCCTGGACCCTGGACCGTGTCTCCGAGTGCCCGGGGCTGCCAACCACGGCAGGGAAGGGCGGGGAGGCGCCCTGCAGCAGGTGGGAAGGAGAGCTGCCGCATTGTCCAGGCTATCGGAGGGGCTGCTCCTGTTACTACGACAGTCAGCAGCTGGCTCCTGTGAGCACTGGCCGTGTGCCCACCACTCTGCTAAGTGATTTAATTCTCACGGCAGTACCTTAAGGTGTGATTTATCGTCCCCAGTACTCAGAGGAGGAAATTGAAACTCCGAGATCATGTGTCTTATCCAAGTTCACCTGTTTGTTTAGTAAGCCAGAATTCTCACCCAGGAGGGGTTAACTATACCTTTCAGTTCTCATTAAGTCTTTTGAATAGGACGACTTCCTAATGTACACACGGTGTATTTAGTGGGTGTTTCAATAAAGGTCCTGGCAAGAGACAGCCTCCGCCCAGAGTAACTGAGGAGTGCTTAATAAAGAGGTGTGGGCAAGGTGTGGGGAAACCAGGGGGACACTGCAGCACCCTGGGGTTGCAGTAGCAAGGAGCTGTTACCATCCTGAGGCCTGAAGGGAGCAGGAGAAGGGAGGTTACTGGAACCTGGAAGGCAGGGAGAGCGCTGTCTGGCCTGCAGTAACCAGGAAAGGAGCCCAGGGGGAGACATTCCCCGTGACCTGCCTCTGCCCCCGCCCCCATCCCCCTGGCCCTCCTGCCAGTGCCTCCCATTGGCTGAACCCAAGAGAGAGCCAGGAAACCTGGCGGAAGCTAGGGGCAACCTCCCAGGGCAGAGAGCAGGGGTAGAAAGGCCGAGAGCGACTCTAGGTGGGGCAGCCTATCCAACCCCGTCGGGGAGAGAGATGCGGCTGGGCTCCCGGGGCCTTGGCCGTGCCCACCACCCTCTGCCCACCTGCCCCTGCTCCCTCCCAGGTGCGAGGATGCCTTCCGCCTGCACAGTTCCTCCCTGGAGCTGGGCCCGCGGCCGCTGGAGCAGGAGAACGAGCGGCTGCAGACCTTGGTGGGAGTGCTGCGCTCCCAGGTGAGCCAGGAGCGACAGCGCCAGCAGCGGGCTGAGCACGAGTACGCGGCGGTGCTGCAGGAGTACTCAGAGCTGGAGCGGCGGATGTGCGAGATGGAGGGCTGCCGCCTCCGCGTGCAGGAGCTGGAGGCCGAGCTGCTGGAGCTGCAGCAGATGAAGCAGGCGAAGACCTACCTGCTGGGCCGGGAGGACCACCTGGCCGAGGCCCTGCTGGCGCCCCTCACCCAGGCGCCTGAAGCCGACGACCCCCAGCCGGGCAGCGGGGACAACTCGGGCACCCAGGACGGGGTCTCCTCTCCGGCCGCGTCCCCAGGCCACACCGTGCGCAAGAGCTGCAGTGACACGGCCCTCAACGCCATCGTGGCCAAAGACCCGGCCGGCCGGCACGTGGGCAACCTCACGCTGCACGCCAACAGCGTGCGCAAGCGGGGCATGTCCATCCTGCGCGAGGTGGATGAGCAGTACCACGCGCTGCTGGAGAAGTACGAGGAGCTGCTGAGCAAGTGCCGGCAGCACGGGGCGGGGGTGCGGCACGCGGGCGTGCAGACCTCGCGGCCCATCTCCCGGGACAGCTCGTGGAAGGACCTGCGGGGCAGCGAGGAGGGCCAGGGGGAGGCCAAGGCGGGCGAGAAGAGCCTGAGCCAGCACGTGGAGGCCGTGGACAAGCGGCTGGAGCAGAGCCAGCCCGAGTACAAGGCGCTCTTCAAGGAGATCTTCTCCAGGATCCAGAAGACCAAGGCCGACATCAACGCCACCAAAGTCAAGACGCACAGCAGCAAGTGAAGGCTCCCCGGCCAGTGGCCTCCCCCAGGGTCAGGCCGTGGGGTCCCTCTTACCTGGGCTGTGCAGCCTCTGGTGAGAGAGGGAGCCCTTCAGCAGCAATACACCGCAGAGGGAGGCTGCTCTCTGACCCAGGGAGCATGCGGGGGACACCCGTTCCCTGCTGACGGGGGAGGCTGTCAACACCTCTTGCCTCCCAGGACCCTCCACCACCCCGCGCCAGCCCAAAGGCGCAGCCGAGAGTCTGCAAGCCAAATGTCCCCACTGCCCGCTCTCCCAGCCCCCACTCCCCGCTCTCCCAGCCCCCACTCCCTGACCCTGGGCCTTGCTCTCAGATTTGTGGCCAGGCTTCTGGAAGCCATTCTGGACCAGTTGGCTTTCTTTTTTCAAAGTTCTATTATTTTTATTTTTTTGAGAGATTTTTTTTTGCAAGGCAGGGTCTCCCTGACCCCTCGCCACAACTGAAAACACTTGAAGGGGGACCCCAGAGCCAGCTGTTGCAGGTTCCAGGGGTCTCCTGGACCACCCACTGCTTCTCCAGCTGTGACACACTGTTATTCCCTTAGCACCAGCTGTCCCACCTCGAGGGTCCTGACCAGGTCAGAGACGGCCCCTGCCATGCAGAGCAGAAAGCCTGAGCCAGGCCCGAGTGGCCCGACTCCAGCCCTGGTGAGGGCGGGCTTCTCCCTGGAGGTCCTCAGCCCACTGCAGATCTGTAGCCAATCAACTCAGAGCCAGCCTCCCCGGGTTCCAGCCCTGGAAATGCCTTCTGGGTATCAAGCCTTCCAGGGGTCTGGGCAGTGGGAGCCCCCTCTCTCTGCATGCCTCCTCTGACTCACCGAGCTTGGCCTCTGCCTGTTCCCATCTCAGGGACCATGATGTGTCTCATTCACTCCCCTGCTCCCCCCAGGCCCACCCCACCGCAGGTCATGCCTGCCACCCCCAGAATGTCCTGGATGTGTGCCACCAGCCCATGGTCCCAGCATCCTCCCCTGCCCCCCTTTACTGGGGCCTGCCCAAGAGTCTCACCCCACACTGGGCAGTATTGAAATGGGACCAGATGGGGAACATGTCTCCTCCTTCCCATACAATGCCTGCTTTTGAGGACCCAGCTGGGTCAGGGGTTTAATCTTTTGTTAAGGCTTCAGAAGGTACAGCTTCAGCTAAGAGCTTCAGCTAAGAGATGCCCAGGTCCCCCGTTTGCCCTGAGAAATTCTTCAGGGCTCCCAGTTCCTTCTTCTTGAGACCCTAGAAATCAGAGGAGCCATACAACGCAGTGGAAGTCAGTAGCCCCGGCCTCTGTGCTGGGAGCCCAGTGGGGAGCCTTCATGCCTTATTTGTTTCTAAGGGGTAAAGGGGTTTTCTTAACAAGCCTGCCCAACCTCCCTGGAGGCGCCACCCTGCTTTCCAGGCGGCACTGTGATGAGAGTTGTCAGCTGGTCCTTCCATTCACACATCTTGGAACCTTTGGTCCGTTGGAGCTGGGCAGCTCCCAGCCATCCGTGTGTCTCTGGCACCTAGGGTGGAGGGGGTGGGGTGGGATGGGATGGGTGGGGGAAGGGCTTCTGCCTGTTTGCTCCCTGGTTCTGTAGCTGCTGACCAGCGTCATCTTCGAAGTATACATGAGAGAAATATATTTACAAATGCTTTATTCTCTTCTTTAATAAAAAACGCACCAGTAATCTAAAGCCAGAAATGGAGCCATGGTCCTGTCTCTGTGCATCTCATACACCCGCCTCCCATCACACAGCTATCTATGGGGGGGAGGGGCACAGCCTGAGCTTCACCAGCCCCGTGATTGGCAGCCAAACAGCTCTAAGTAGCAGGCTCTTGGAAGTTTCCATATTTGTTGAGTACCAGCTAGGCCGGTCACGTTGCCTTGCAGGGTACCCCGTGGGGTGGACCCTCCTTGCTGTACTGATTTTGAAATCCCTCCTCCCAACCCACACCTGCTTTTTGGTTCACCAGCTTTGTTGCTCTGCGGCATGTGGGATCTTCCAGGACCAGGGCTCGAACCCGTGTCCCCTGCATTGGCAGGCGGATTCTCAACCACTGCGCCAACAGGGAAGCCTTCCTTTGCTTTTTAAATCACCCTGGCCTTCAGCAACCTCATGAGGCAGCGGTAAAACCTCTGTTTTACTGATGGGGATCCCGAGGCTTAGAGGTTAAGTTAGTAATCCAAAATCACGTAGAGGGGCTTCCCTGGTGGCGCAGTGGTTGAGAGTCCGCCTGCCGATGCAGGGGACATGGGTTCCTGCCCTGGTCCGGGAAGATCCCACATGCCGTGGAGCGGCTGGTCCCGTGAGCCATGGCCGCTGAGCCTGCGCGTCCGGAGCCTGTGCACCGCAACAGGAGAGGTCACAGCAGTGAGAGGCCCGCATACGGCAAAAAAAAAAACAAAAACAAAAACAAAAAAAAGCACATAGAAATAGTCGAACCCAGACCTGATCAATCCCATTGTGTGATACTTCATGTTCCGCACCTCCACGTAATGTTGAGTTTTAAGAGCCAGTCTGACCTAGGGCACTCCAGAAAAGAAGAAAGGAAAATCCTGTGGACCCCCTCTACATGGGTGTGGTACCCCAACTCACAGCTATAGAGAAGGCCTGGTGTCTGCAAGCTCCTCAGCTACCAGAAATGGCTTGATGATCCTTTATCTTTTCTTCCCCTCTTCTCACCCCTATGCATGTCCCCTTCCTGAGGCACCCATTCAACCTATGGAGAACCAGAGAAGGGAAGAAGGCTGGCCTCAGCCTTCAGTGCCCCCTTTTTAAGGGAACAGGTGGCACCTCTCAGGACTGTTTCTCCCAGAAGGGCCTCTATGCTGGATGGTTCTTGGCAGCAGCAGGTGAAAGGAGCTTGCCAGCTGCTCCTCTATCCACCACAGGGTAGCTTGTTCCATTCTCTCCTCTACCCCTCCTCTCCCAGAATCCAGGCCACCAGATGGCCTGAGCAGGCTGTTTATTTGGGGCCATGGAAACCTACAGCTTCCTTTTCCTATCACTCTGGGTCAGGCGCAGAGCTGGAGCCCAGCCTCAGAGCAGTGATGCCATGGGATGGTGGTTTTATTCGTAATCCCTGAGCCGTCAACCTGGTCAAGTCCCTGGCTTTGCTCCCCTGAGCAGCTTTTTCCAGTCACCATGGAGACGCCTCTGTTCCCTCTGAGGTCATGGGATTAAGTCAGACAGGGAGGGTCCCAGGAGACTCCCCTTAAAGCCTAGAGCCCCAAAAGCGCATGTCAATTGCCATTCCCTTCCTAGTCTGGGTTTGCAAAGCCAGTGCTTGGGAAGTATTGTTTTCCCTCCTAAAGAATTTGCCTTTATCAATGAGGCTAAGATGGTAAAGCCCTGACTTGATGACAATCTCCTATGTCAAACAGCCGCATTCTCAGGGACATGTTTTTCTAGGTAATTGTGCTTTTCCTAAAAATAGAACCCGCCATTAAGAAATAACCACTAATATTACTAATAATCACTAACATTTATTGAGCTGTTTTCGTTTACCACACTGCCTCTCGACAAAGCAACTTAGCTAACATTTACCTGTTTCCAAACACTGCTTGCTCTATTTTAAACCTTTCTCAGAGTTAGAACTTCTGTTTTCAAGTTCATTTTTTAACAATCCTGTAAAAAGGTCTCTGCTTAGGCTGTCTGTGGCTCTCTGAATCTCTACCTACTTCCCCATCCTCCCCTCATCTCCTGGCTTGGAGAAACTGCCACCAAGCTCCACAAAGCAGGCGGGCTGGGGCGGGTGTCCACTGTCTAAAGTATTTCTTTCTCTACCTGCCCGCCTCTCCTCCATCCTGTTATTTGTCCTACAGAGCCTTCACACAGGTGCTCAGCAGGGATTTGCTTTTAGGCTGTCTTGTGAATGAGCCTGAAGTTACTAAAACTCAGCTCTGGCGCAACTCAACTTTCAAAAACACCTTCCCAAAGAATCCCTTTTAACAATATTTATTGAGTACCCATGACGTGCCAGCTTCTGCGTACTGGGGATCCAGCAATGAGCCAGTGCCCTCCTGGAGGTGATTACATTCCTGCTGGGAGACAGGCAACAGACCCAAAAATAAGATTGAGCGATGTGAAAAAAAAAAAAAAAGTGGCAAAGAGTAAAGGGGATGGAGATGAACCTGGGCATGCTTCGTTGATGCTGTGAGATTTGGGGGAACATAGGTCCAGGAAGGCACAGACCGAAAGGGAGAAAAGTGGTGTTTCTGGGGGACACGGCATCCGGGGGTTCTTTTCACCAGGAGGCTCCCTTGCGAGCTCGCTGTCTGGCCAACGTCTTCCCCATCGCAGCAGATGCCCTCAAAGCACCAACCAGGCCTCCTGAAGGCGGCCGACCAGAAACCTCTAATAAGCTCCGCGCGAGAGCAACGCCGGGAGCTCTGCTCGCTTCCTCCCCATGGCAGGAGCTAAAGGTCTAGCGGAACCAAAGTCTCGAGGGAAGAGCGAGCCCACGGACCGCGGAAGAAAACGCCCACCGGAAGCGGCCCCGAGACCCGAACATGGCGGCCGTACGGTGGCTGCGCTGGGGCCTGAACCGAGCCGAATCCTGGTTGCTCCCGCTGCCCGCGCGCTGCCCCCACCGGACTCTGAAAAAACAGGTAGAGGGTACCGAATTCCAGAGCATCTACAGTCTGGACAAGCTCTACCCCAAATCGCGGGGCTCGGACACCGCCTGGAGGGTTCCGGTGAGCCGGGAGGGCCGGACGGAAGGGGCGTTTCCTGGACTCTTGCTGGGTGACGTCGGGCAGCCGGGGCCCCATTGGCCGGGCGTGCTGCTAATCCAAGAGACGGACGCGCTCAAACATGGCGGTCGCCGCGGGAGGAGGCTGGTTGCCCGAGCAACCGGGGGACTGGGGCGGCTGGGCGGTTGGCGGCCCCCCGTGTGGCTCGAGGTGTGCCGGCGCCGGGAGAGCATGCTGCCTATGCTTCTTACAAGACCACCAGCTTTTCCGCATTTATTCCCCGTCCCTCAGGCCCAAATTCTCGTCCCAAGGGAAAAGTGCCGTCCACAGAGGACAATTAAGGCAGGAAGCTGCCAAGTAGCTCCCTTTTGGAGCCTTTTTAGCAAGTGACGTGGTCCTTAGCCTCTAGTAACCCCAGCACGCCTGAGGAAACAGAGCTTCTGGTTCGTTGCCTCAGGATACCTTTATTGACAGCCCGCTGTGTGCAGGCGCTGTATCAGGGCCCGGAGCAGGAGAGTTTGGACCCACCCTGTTCTATGGAGTTTCCACCTACAGGATTGGAAGAGAGCGTTCATTCATTTATTCATTCATTCACTCACTTAACAAACTTCCATTGAAAGCATGGTGTATACACGATGCTAGGCATGGGGACAGAGTAGTGAACAAAACACAAAAATCCTAATGCTAGTGGAGCTTATCTGCTTAATGGAGGGAGACAGGCAATGAAGAAAATCAGTAACATAGAGTATGTGATAAGTACTTCGGAGAAAATAAAGTCCGGAAGGGAGAAGGAGTGCTAAGGTAGGGGGTGGGGTTACAATTGTAAGTAGGCTGGTCCAAGGAGGCCTCTGAGAAGGTGATGCTTGAGTAAAGACTCGGGAGAAACAAGGCAGCAGGGAGCCGTGAGAAGAGCAGGGAGAGAAGCATCCCTGCGGAGGGAACAGCAGGTGCCACCCCCCTCAAGGCAGTAGCATGTTCCGCTGGTTCAAGGAACAGCAAGCAGGCCAGTGTGGCTGAGCAGGGGGCTCAGATATGAAGCTGAAGGGGAGAAGGCTGTGGGGAGGCCTTTGTATAGGGCTTACAGGGCTTTAGTTTTGCCCTGAATGTGATGGAGGCAGAAGAGCGGAATGATCCACCTTAGTTTTACAAAAATCACTGTTCTAGAGAAGAGGTTGCAGAATGGCAAGAACAGGAAGACCAGTGAGGAGATTGCAATATTATAGGCAAGAGATGATAAGCAGGGTGGAAGCAATAGGAGTCATGAGAATTGGTCAGGTTCTAGATAAATTTTGAAGGGAAAGCCTACCGGATTTGCTAATGGATTTTCCCTGAGAAGTGAGATTAAAAGAGGAGTTGAGGTCTAGGGCCTTGAGTAATGGAAGGATTGTGTTGCCATTAATGGAGACGACAGAATGGTAATAGCATTCGTTTGTCTGTTCATACATTCAACAAAAAGTTTCTCGTGCACCTACTGTGTCAGACACTGTTGCAAGCGTTGCAGATACCACCACGATAAAACAGAGTTCCCACTTCATGGAGTTTATGTTCTAGCGGAAGGAGCAGACAGTAAACAAATGGGGAAAACATATCAGAGAGCGAGAAGTAATGAATAGACCAGAGTGTTTCGATGTGATAGCCAGGGAGCTACTTCAGGTTGTTAGGAAGGGAGGTCCTCTGTGAGGAGGTTTGAGGCATCTGTTAGACTCGAGAGAGGAGACCTCGAATAGCAGTTGGCTTTACCTCAAGAAAGAGGTTTGAGTTTGAGCTAGAAGGTTGGGAGTCATCAACAAAGTTTTTTTTTGTTGTTGTTGTTGTTTTTGTTTTTTTTTTTTTAATTTGGTGGTGCCCAGCTTGTGGAATTTTAGTTCCCACACCAGGAATTGAATCGGGCCCCAGCAGTGAAAGCACTGAGTCCTAACCACTGGACCGCCAGGGAATTCCCAAAGGCGGTATTTTCAAAGGAGATGGATGGAATGTTCTAGGGAACGAGAGAAGAGGAAGGATTTCAGGACATTTCAGAGTTTTTAAAGGTTGCAAAGAGCAAGCAAAGGAGAGTGAGAAAGTCACGGGGAGGTAAGAGGAAACTGGAGAGGCCAGCTCAGAAGGAGGGAAGAGCGTGCTTCAAGGAGGACGCAGCCCAGGGTCTCTACGATGCAGAGGTGGAGTAGGATGAGATTTCACCCCCAGATAATTCTAAGATGAAAAGAGATGAAGGGACTTCCCGGCGGTCCAGTGGTTAAGACTCCAAGCTTCCAGTGCAGGGCACGCGGGTTTGGTCCCTGGTGGGGGAACTAAGATCCCACATGCGGTGCAGCGGGGGGGTAGGGGTGGGGCCCGGGGCCCCCTCCCCCCGCAAAAACGGGGTGGTGGGTGATGAACGCAGCCAGAGCGGGGACAGATGAAGACACTTTGAGCTTGGGGGCACAGAAGAGCCTCAGAGTGGGTAGTGTTTGCACTGGGCCTGTGGATGTGAGGATTTGAGGCTTCGGAAGAACAACTCGGGAGAGACGTGAAGGTGAGAGGTCCTGGGGTGAGTAGGTCAGCTTGACACAAACCCTCAAGGCAGATGTGCTAGTCACTGTTGAAGGCAGAGAGCCTCACATGCGAGCTTCCCGGGGTCTGGGGAGGAACAGGGGACCCATGGTTTGTTGCTCCAGGTCGGCAGAGGGTGTTCCTTTTGGAGTCTGCCTGATGTACATGTACTGTGGCACCTTCCCTCCCCTGGGCGCTGGTAGTTCCACACTAGCTAAGTGGAGTCAGGGGGCAGCGGCAGGGAAGGCTGGAGAAGTCAGTTCCGTTTCCCTGGAGGAGTGTTTCTGAGGCAGTACCTCTGGAGTCTGGGGACGATGTTTCTGTCATCCTGATACGATTTTGCTGGAGACCTGAAAATAGTTGTATTACATTCATGTCGTGGCTTTACATCATTTCTGCTTTGTTGCCCTGGAACAGTTAGGAGTCGCCCAGTAGGTAATATTTATTTGACACCGTGTATGTTACATTACAGGATGATGCAGAGCAAGCCAACTGCGACATTCCTATAGGTGAGTAGTTTGGGCTTATAAAAAAATCAGTCATTTCCTCTACCCCTCACACATTCCTTGCAGGTCTCTCCAAACCAATGAAAGTAAAGAAACTGTCTGGGGTTACAAAAGCAGAGTCCTTTCAGCATTGTTGAGAATAGAAAGGAAAAAAAAAAGTGATGAGGCAGCCACTCCAGAGTGCTGTGCAGTGCCCAGCACGAACAGAGAGCTCTTGATGGTCTTGTGACGTGGAACAGTCTTTACGATAGATGAATTGATTGTTATTTGAAAAAAGTAAGGTACGGAAGCATCTGTATAGTGAGCTACCATTTGTGTTTCACTTACATATATCTGAAAGACACATTTCTGGATGTACACGTAGATCTGCGAGGATGTGAAGGACCCTGGATACAGGGACTGCCGTGGGGAGGGCAGGGGAAAGGACAAACCGGGAACTTGGTGGCTGGGGAGCAGGAGTGGGGACTTCTCCCTGTAAACCATTTGCATAACTTCATAATTTTGTGCCCATCAAGCCTAAGGCGTGGCCTGTAAAGAAACAAGCAAAACCCTCCTGAGGTTCAGAGAGTTTCTGGCGCGCACAGACAATGAGAGGAGAGCAGCCAGAGGCGCCGGCTCCTGGTGGCCCTTGCTCAGGGTGACTCTGAAACAAGGAGGCCAGGTGACCACGGTCTAAAGCAGAGGAGCTGGCGTCCTGCGGCTGCTCAGGGTGACCCTGAAACAAGGAGGCCAGGTGACCACAGTCTACAGCAGAGGAGCTGGCGCCCTGCGGCTGCTCAGGGTGACCCTGAAACAGGGAGGCCAGGTGACCACGGTCTACAGCAGAGGAGCCGGCGCCCTGCGGCTGCTCAGCAGTTTGAGGCCCGCAGCTGTGCCCTGAGGCAGGAGGAGGCCGAGACCCAGAGAGAAGGGAGGCTGTCTCCTGACAGCCTCGGGGGGACGGGCAGGCAGATGGCCGAGTGGCCGCTCCTCAGCTGCCTCTGCTCGTGTTCTCTGAGAGGGGCCCAGGTCTCCCCGTGCCTGGCTGGCCTGTACGGATGCAGACAAGGCCACCAGCCCCGGGGTAGAACCGCCCCCCTCTCCCCCCGCGGAACCACACGTATTCCTCACCTGTTCAGAAAAATGAGTTCATTTGATTTTTCAAAGGGCTTCTCAGAAGCCATCTGGCGAGGTCACCGCTGCCTGCTGAGGCCGGCCCTCCACCACCACGGGGCCGCATTCCTCGCCCCCCAAAGCCCCTGCAGCTCGCCACCCAGTCTTCTGGAACTTTTCCGCTGCTCTGCCTTCCTGGCTTCCCTCAGATACTACGAGGCTGCTTTTCATGAATTACAAAAATAGAAGGAAGAAACCTCATTTTACAGATCCAAAACAGACCAACCAAGACCCAGAGAAGCGGTGGGAGTTTGTGGAGGTCACAAAGTCAGTCAGTGATGAGCTGGTGTTAGAAGACGGGGCTCCCAGCTCCAAATGGAGCGCTCATTCACCCAACAGGTGTTTTCATCCACTGACCGCGACCGAGGCCCAGGGGTGCACGCGCAACTCACGAGGAATGAGAGCCACCTACCCTCTGGGGAGTCCACATCCACTGCATTTCAGAATAGAACATTAAACTCAGTTTGTCCCTTAACTTGAGCTTTTGAAAGAGTCCTTGCTTTATTTTTTTTTATTTTATTTTATTTTTTTTTGCGGCACGCGGGCCTCTCACTGTTGTGGCCTCTCCCGTCGTTGCGGAGCACAGGCTCCAGACGCGCAGGCTCAGCGGCCATGGCTCACGGGCCCAGCCGCTCCGCGGCATGTGGGATCTTCCCCGACCGGGGCACGAACCCGCGTCCCCTGCATCGGCAGGCGGACTCTCAACCACTGCGCCACCAGGGAAGCCCTGTTTTTTTTTTAATAAGGCTTTTTGTGTGTGTGTGGCTGCTTTGGGTTTTTGTTGCTGCGCGCGGACTTTCTCTAGTTGCAGCGAGCGGGCTACTCTTTGTTGCGGTGCGCAGTGATGTGGTGGCTTCTTCTGTTGCGGAGCACGGGCTCTAGGTGCGCGGGCTTCAGTAGTTGTGGCACACAGGCTCAGCAGTTGTGGTGCACGGGCTTAGTTGCTCCACGGCATGTGGTTTCTTCCCGGACCAGGGCTCGAACCCGTGTCCCTTGCATTGGCAGGCGGATTCTTAACCACTGAGCCACTAGGGAAGCCCAAGAGTCCTTGCCTTAAAACAAACTAACAGCAAAAAGCAAGGGCAGTCAGATCTAGTGGAACATACTAGACCAGAAGCAGACAACCTGGGTTGGAATTTTACCTCCTCTGCTCTCTCCGTGGCCTTGGGAGGCCCTTGATTTTAGTTTTGACATCTGTAACTAATCTCTGACTACTGATCTGAATGTCACGTCATTGAAAGAGAGACGAATTAGGGATACTGACGTCGATGGTAAGTTAGCAGTTTGCATGTTTTGCCCTGTGATAATATTTTGTTGGTGTGTGTTCTGTTTTTCAGATCGCTTGACAATATCTTATTGTCGGAGTAGTGGTCCTGGGGGCCAGAATGTTAACAAAGGTACAACGGTGCCTTGTTTTCTTTCACTTTAAAGCTTTTCTGAGAGGTGGACTTGAGGACTTCTGTGTTTACATTCATGTGGCAGTAAAGGGATTTTTTTTTCAGAAGCTTAAATACCGCCCGTTTATGTCATAACCCTCTTTACTCTCCTGAACGTGGCCTGATTCTCAGACTCAGTTGTGGGTCGCTAGGACTAGGACTGGCTTGGGAGGCTAAGCAAAGGGAAGTCACAGTGTGAGCTGGCAGCCAGCTCCAAGAGCAGGTTTCCTTCGTTCTCCTGGACCCGCTCCCTGCTCCTCCACCCGCCCCCCCACAGTCTTTTCAGAACCCAGTACATTGTAAGATTGCTCCTCCGCGCCCCCCACGTTCTTTTCAGAACCCAGTACATTGTAAGAGGAAGAAAGCACTAGGCGTTTTGTTCCTGGAAGTTTATTTGTGTCTGGATGTGCCTCACTATCTTTGCAGGCTCATTCCATAGCCCAGTTTGTATCCCCGAGTTCACACAGGATAGAAACAGCCCCGGGTGGGTGTCTCACCTCCCTGTGGTTCAGAATCCGGTGGTCACCAGCCACCCGGGCGCTGAGCCTGCCCGAGCGTCTCAGTGACCCGTGCCCCCTCCCTTTATTTACAGTAAATTCCAAGGCTGAAGTCAGGTTCCACCTGGCCAGCGCCGAGTGGATTGCAGAGCCTGTACGGCAGAAGATGGCGGTCACGGTAACCACGGGCCCTTTCCTTTCTCTTTAACCCTCAGTCACTTTTAGGCCTTTACTCTGTAGAACTCTGGTTTTGCCTTTGTTCTCCGCAGCACAAAAATAAGATCAACAGGGCAGGAGAGTTGATCCTTACCTCTGAATGCAGCCGCTATCAGTTCCGAAATCTGGCAGATTGCCTACAGAAAATTCGAGACATGATTACTGAGGCCAGCCAGCCAGCCAAGGAGCCATCCAGAGAAGATGCTGTACTTCAGAAAATCAGGTACTGGAAAATTCCCTGAGCTTCTGTAAACCAATTCGTGTGGACAAGGGGCTACACAGGGAAGAAAGGAGGCACGGTGAAGCCCACGACCTGTCAGCAGGCAGGTGGACAAGCTCCGGGAATGGGAGAGACTCGGACCCGGAGTGGAGGCTTCTGGGCCGGCGCCTGCTGCTTCGGCTGCTCTGCTTCCCGCTCAGCTGGCAGCTCCTCTCACCACTTTGATAACCACTGATTGGGCATCTGGGCATAATTGTGTTTTTCTTTGTTTTCAGGATAGAAAACATGAATCGGGAAAGGCTGAGAAAAAAGAGAATAAATTCTGCCATAAAGACAAGCAGGAGGGTAGATGTGGACTGAAATCATCCCCTCGAGCTGGCAAAGACCCTCTTTAGGGCCTCCAAGCAGCTGTCACCGAGGGAGCTTTAACACCATCAGGAGACGCGTGTGTCGTTTGTTGTCAGTGCTTGTCTGTAACATTGGAACCATCTCAGGAATGCTCATCTGGAATGAGGGTTGTAGGCAGTGGTTGCAGAGGTCTTTACAGGCAATTACCATGTTGTCAAACCTCTATTATCCATTTAATATATTAGTTGCAATAAAGTTCTAAACTCAGCGGGCTTCCGCTTCTCAGAATGCTTCAGAACAGAATTCCTCCCTTTTCTCTCAGTTTAGATCTGCCTAATAATTATTGGCTGATTGTACAGCCCCGGGGGAGCACAGAGGGATGAGCCCTTTGGGAACACGGGGCAGAAGGGCTGAGACAGGTGCGTGGGCATCAGAACTGGGCCTGGAGACAGGGCTAGAATATTAATCAGTCGAGGGCCGGGAGGACACGCCGGTTGAAGCGAACAGTGTGAATAAAGGAGACGAGAGAGAAGGCTGCGGTGGAGGAGATGAGGAATCCGTCTGAATGGGGATTTGTCCAGGTCGTCGTGAGAGGTGAGTCTGGAGAGGGAGATAGAAGTTCAAGGTGCAGGGTCTCGGGTTCAAATGAGGAATTTAGATTTTTTTCTTTTTTTAAATTGTATTTATTTTTGGCTGCGTTGGGTCTTCGTTGCAGTGCGCGGGCTTCTCACTGCGGTGGCTTCTGTTATTGCGGAACGCGGGCTCTAGGGCACAGGCTCAGTAGTTGTGGCACACGGGGTTAGTTGCTCCATGGCATGTGGGATCTTCCCGGACCAGGGCTTGAACCTGTGTCCCCTGCATTAGCAGGCAGAGTCTTAACCACCGTGCCACCAGGGAAGTCCCGATAAATGACTCTTACGAAATACAAAAGATGTGGAAGATAGGGTCCCTGTCCTCAAGGGACTCAGAGCCCAGTAGGGAGCTGAGGCTCATATACAAGGAAGTGCAGCATTCTTTGGTTCATTAATTCAACAAATATTTATTGAACACCGGGCAGTGGGCCAGGTCCTGGGGAATCAGCAACGAACAAAACAGAGTCCTTCTTCCGGAGAACTTCCATTTGATCAGAGGATGATAAAAGCTGAGAAGAAAAATGGATTCGTCTGGGTAACGTGACCTAAAACGTGGTAAATAACACAAGAAAGGTCTAAATAGATTTTGGGAAGGAACTAGTTCCAGCTGGATGGTCAGTGAAGATGTACTTGATGTGCTTGAGATGGGATGGAAGAAGGGGAGGGGCTGGCCAAGGGAGCAAGGTAAGAGCTTGTCACCTGGAGGCTCCAGTGATGGCCAAGGGCCCTGCCTGTGGCCGGGACAGTAAACCATAGTATTGAGAGAATGGGCTGTGAAGCCAGCTGCCCTGGATCAGCTGCTGACTTCCACCACCCCCAGCTGTGCAACCTTGGGCAAACTACTCGGCCTCTCTGAACCTTAGCTTCACCATCTATAAACTAGGGATGATGTTGTTAGTGCCCACCTCGTAGGGTGGTAGTGGTTAGTGGCACTGAGCCTATACCCAGGGAATGTTAGCCATAATTAACAGTTTAGCCATGATTAAACAGTTCCAGTTTGGCTGGAAGCCAGGGGGTGAGGAGCTGTGGAAGACACACCTGCCACCTTGAGTGGGAGCCAGGCCTAGAAAGGCCTTAAATGTGACAGCTAAGACATTTAGACTCCACCCCTACAGAGGCTGTCAGGGGAAGATTAATCTGACTGTGACTGAATGAGAAAAGACTGCGGGGAAGTGGACACAGGTTGATGGACAGACCCATGTGAGCAGTTAGGGACCCATCCTGGAACTAGGGCAGTGGCTACTGGCATGGAGAGAAAATAGCAGGTGCAAAAGGGTTATGGGGACAGAAAATTGGCTTGGGTGGAGTGCGAGCTGGTGTGTGACAAGGGTGCTGAGCTTTCAGCCAGGAAAGTCACCGAGGGAGCAGGCTTGGGAGGATGGTTGGATGATGGATATGGTTTTGCCTTCGAGGAGCTGACTTTGTGGGGCCTGAGGAGGAATGCTTAGGTGGAGATAGCCAGGAGAGGGAATGGAGCTGGAGCTGGGGAGTGAGGTCAAAGCTGGAGATGCAGGACAGGGGACAAGTAGAGTCTTGGGAATGGAGGAGCAGTTGAAGATGAGGCAAGGCAGGGAGACGCTTGGCAAGACGATGGTGGCAGGAAACCGGAGAGGGCATCTCTCTGGTTAAACTCGAGCCTAGTGCTGGACCTGTGAGGCCCTCAGAAGACATTGGTGGCATGTGAAGGGACCTGGAAAAGCATTCGAGATACGGAGGAGGGGAAGGAGGTAAAGAGAAACAAAAGCCAGGGGACAGAGAGTGGAGAACAAGGGCAGGACCTGTCATTTAAAAAAAAAAAAAAAGGTTGAGGGCAAAAGAAGGAACATGGGTGAACTCACAGACACAATGATGAGTGATAGAGGCCAGACTATAAAAGAATATGATTCCATTTGTATGAAGTTCAAAACCAGGCAAAACTACTGCTTTATGGTAACGAGAGGGAAGTATTTACTCGGAGGCAGTGGTGACTGATGGGGAGGGGATATAAGAGAGCCTTCAGCGGCGCTGGAACTGTTCTGTATCTCATCCAGCCATGACCTTAAGATCTGTACACCTTACTGCATGGATGTTACACCTCAGCAAACAGACCAATTAGTAACTGAAAGGAGGACATTCTCAAGGCTGGAGACTGGAGCCAGGTGGAGTACATTCCTCTTTCTTGCTGGTATTAAGGGTTTGTGCAGACTCTATACGTGGGTGAGAGAAAAAAAAGAATGTCTCCAAGTCCCTGGAAGGCAAAGGTCTCAACGCAGGCACCACAGGAAGTGAACACTGCTCTTGGCTAAAGCTTCTCCTGTTATATCTTTCAGATCCGCATGAATTTTAGTAATGGATTTTAAACGTGTGTAACATTTTAAAATGTGCTTTTTCTGTATTTGTATTACCTTTTGCATAACAGTTTAAAGGAACAAAATATTAGAGTGAAGTATCTAGTTGGGTGATCCATTTCTTTCCTGTAATATTATATATTTGCATACGTATATATTTCTACTATTAAGACTGGAAGGATTTGTTCCTCCCCGTTGTACATCGTTTCATGATGGGGGATTTTGACTTTGTGTTTCAGTATTTGTGATTGATACTAGTTTGTTCTCCTTCCCTTCCTACACTACCTTTTCCTAAAATTCTTGGATTTTCTGTCAGTTCTGTAGAGGTGGACAAAATGGCCATGGTGGTAAAATTTGGAAATGACTACAAACGGCAGCCTTCACCCGCCATCCATGGTCCAGGTGTCCAGCAGCCTCAGCGCCGGCCTCCCAGGCCCCGCTGTGCTTCCGGGTGCGGGTGGCAGAAGGTGGTGTGTTCACTTCCCACCGTGGTTTCTTCCTAACGGTTGACCGTGAGCACCTGAGAGCCTACCCTCTCGCGGCCTCGGCCCCCCCGTTAAGTCGTGCTTTGCAAGGCCCGGAGTCAGACCGCCTACTAGGGGGAGAGATGCCAGAGGGGGAGGGGTGAAGCGTAGGCCCCAGTGGCCTAATGGATAAGGCACTGGCCTCCTAAGCCAGGGATTGTGGGTTCGAGTCCCACCTGGGGTAAGGGTAACTTTTTTGGCTCCTTCCGTCCGTAAAGGACTCTGGAATTCCTGCGCTGTGGTTCCACCGCATTGAAGACTCCAAACACACTGCGTTCGGGCCCGCGGGTGGAAGACCGAACAACCGGTTCCGCAAGGAGAGAGCCCAAAGCCAGTGACTACACCCCTGCGCCCCTGGAAGCCACCAACTTTGGGACAGCTCACAGGCCGAGGGTAAAGGGCCAGAGTAAGGGTGTAACGTCACCAGGACACGAAGGGGGACACTGAGACCGAGGCTGGGACACGCCAACTACTTGGCTGCAAATGAGGCCCTGGTACGCTGCACGGCAGAAGGCGAGCAGAGACCAGGCGCGTGGGGAGCCCCTGGGTCCCTAGATCCCTAGGCTACAGCCTCGGAGGCCCGCGCAATGCGGGCACAAAAGTTACTTCGGGGTGAAACTCTCCAACCCTGACGCCACCCCAGGTGGGACTCGAACCCACAATCCCTGGCTTAGGAGGCCAGTGCCTTATCCATTAGGCCACTGGGGCTCGATGACAAGAGTGCACCACGTGGTCCATGGTAACGTGCAGCCGCACGCGCACAGGCCTCACTCGGGCCTGCCATGACGCCCGCCGCACAGTGGACCCGAAGAACGAGGGCCGGCCCTGGGCAGCCTGCAGGACAACCGGAGGGCACACCCGCGGGGCTACGAGAAAAGTTAAGGTTCAAGGTGAGGCGACCGCGCAGTGCCGGGGGGCAGGAAGGTGAGCGTCACGATGCCCGAAGGACGCGCGAAGAGGGCGGTGAAACCGCAAACGAAGCGGGTTAGGATTACTGAGCCACCAAAGCCAGGAGCCCCTCGTCCAAAACTAAGCCGACCACGAAGGGACTCGAACCCTCAATCTTCTGATCCGAAGTCAGACGCCTTATCCGTTAGGCCACGCGGTCACGACGCCCACAGGCTCGCAACGCGATAGTTAAGTGCACCCCCCCTTGAAGGTGGCGTTGGCGCAAGAAACGACCGTGTGCGTTTGGCCACAAGGTGTGTCCCAGGTGTGGCGGAGGAAGAACCACAATGCGGTCCCTGCATCTGGCGTCAGCGCTGGTGCGGCCTTGGGTCACCAAATAAGTCTACGGGTGACTCCTACTTCGCGAGGAGGCCGCGTGCCCTAATGAATAAAATGTCTGACCTCGGATTAACAGTTTGAGCCCCTTCGTGTTCGAAACGTCTTAGTCCCGAAAAGAGGATAGCACTCTTGTACCGCAACCAAATCCCAGTCCTTGCCCTTGTTTTAGACACGTAGAGCCCTTCGGACCCTCTCACAGCAGCTACTTCCGTCACCTGGACCTGGTAGTTAGGGCTCGTGTCCAAACGGACATTGCACCTCGAAACTTCCGGGCTGACGTCATTACGCAGCCATGCGACCTCATAGTTCAAGAGGCATGTGATCCGGCGCCGCTTGCGAGAAGCCCCAGTGGCCTAATGGATAAGGCACTGGCCTCCTAAGCCAGGGATTGTGGGTTCGAGTCCCATCTGGGGTGAGGTGGCTAAACCACTGCGTGTCGCTTTTGCATCTCTACCTTTTTAAGGTAAAAAACTCATGCGGCACATTTTCTCTTTTTAAGACCATTTGTGTGTGTGCGGGTGTGTGTGTATGTCTCTGTTGCAATTAATTTGCCCTTTCTTTTTGATCGAACCTGACTATACTTTTAAAGGTAAACCGTTATGACGGAAAATGGTTCCCCATTCTTGTTGCCTCTTTGGGTTGGCATCTAAACAGACAACGTGGTGAAAGGGCTCTGCAAGCTACAAATCTCTGTGCAAAAGAAGCGAGCGTGTTCTGTGTGAGTCCACCGCTATAAAGTTAAAATCAGGCAACACCTTAGCCCGTCCCTCCCTGCCCCCTAAACCCTCCACGGGAGACGGGCAGGCGGTGTGTGGCGCCGCCCACCTCCATGCCCTCAGTCCTGGTGTGGACTCTGTCTCCCTTGAGAGGGCACCCACCACACTGCCCTGTGCTAGGGCCAGGAGGGGTGCAACGAAGCTCGTGTGTACAGCACGCGCATTGGACAGTGGGGATAACTGCCAATCTCTTGAGTATACCCAAGTCCCGCGGGGAAAAGATGGCACGCTCACATCGGGTGATCCCAGGAGTATTTAAAAAGGGATTAGTGGGTAAACAACAAGGTCCTACTGTATAGCACAGGGAACTCTATTCAATATCCTGTAATAAACCATCATGGAAAAGAATATGAAAAAGAATGTGTCTATATATATATAATATATATATCTGAATCACTTTGCCGTATAGCAGAAATTAACAACATTTAAAATCGACTATATTTCAATAATAAATAAATAAATAAAAGGATTATCGGGGAGATGTACATTTATGATTTTCACACTCTTGTGTGTGTGTGTGTGTGTGTATATATATATATATATATATATAATTATCCTTTGGTAAAATGTTTAATTTTTGTTTTAACTGTACTTTTCTGACCAGGGATGATTTTTTTTTTTTTTTACCTTGAATCCCTGAGGAGCTATGGGTGTGCATCCAAGTTGACTATCGCACTGTGTGCCCTTTGGGGATGCTGTATTTACTCGCGGAGAGGCTGTATTGTTCGTCAGGTTTTCATAAGTCCTTGACTCAAAAAAGTTTAAAAACCACCATTCCTTGTACTTTTGTAGAAAGAAATAACAAACTAGAAGTACAGAATCCCCCTCTCCCTTCTCCAGAGTCATCCAGAATTCTTCCTGTTCTCTCTGCTCTAAGCCAGCCTCCAAGTTTTAGGGATGATACTTTCCAGCTCTCTCTGGCTCCCAAGCCCCGCCGCGTGGCTGCAGCATCACAGGCCTAGCCTGCAAAGCTGGGGCTACTGCTAAAACCATCCTCCAGGCCCTGCGTCCACGGAGCCAACATTCAAGTGAGAGAAAAGACAGTAAACTAATACCAGGAGGATTTCAAAATAAAGAGGGTGATGGGAAACTATTAGTTGAGCAGTCAGAGAAGGCCTCTGGGTACAGAACGGCAAAGGTACCATTGGTAATCTCGTCACCTTCAGAGGACTTCTTTAATATCTTGGGTGACACACTGCCTACTTCATGGGGTTATCGTGAGGAGTATGTATGCTCAGTGATTAGAACAGTCCCTGGAACGCAGTGTGTGCTCTGTAAGTCATGGTCATCACCATTTACTATGATACTAGCTTGCTCCATTATTCAAGGTTTTTGTGTGATACTCTCCTACCAGACGTGAAGCCCTGAAGGCTCAAATTTCGTCTTACGTTTCTTCTCTTTCATTCATAAGGAATTCATATTAAGATTCTTCTAAATGCCAAGCACAGTGCTAAGCCCCGGGAAATATAAATATGACTAAGGTATAGTACTGGCACTCAACAGAGAATCTTCTAGAATCCTCTAGATTTTCCTAACCTTCTAGGATGACGAACCGGAATCGCAAATGTCTGAAGGTAAGGGGCGCGTGAGAGGGGCAGTTAGCAATCTGCTATGGCTGTAATGGAGGAAGGAGAACAATGTACGAAGAGAGAACCCTGGAGTAAGGAAATTTACATTTGATCTTGCGGGCAGAGGGTTTTAAGCAGAGGAGCAAAATAACTATACTTGCATTTTGAAAAGATCCCCTTGGCAGCATGGTAAAGAATGAATTAGAGGGCTTCCCTGGTGGCGCAGTGGTTGGGAGTCCGCCGGCTGATGCAGGGGACACGGGTTCGTGACCCGATCCGGGAGGATCCCACATGCCGCGGAGCGGCTGGGCCCGTGAGCCATGGCCACTGAGCCTGCGCGTCCGGAGCCTGGAGGCCACAACAGTGAGAGGCCCACGTACCGCAATAGAAAAAAAAAAAAAAAAAAGAATGAATGAATTAGAGGGACTTTCCTGGTGACGCAGTGGCTAAGAATCTGCCTGCCAATGCGAGTGAGACACGGGTTTGATCCCTGGTCCAGGAAGATCCCACATTCCCTGGAGCAACTAAGCCCGTGCACCACAACTACTGAGCCTGCACGCTAGAGCCCGTGAGCCACAACTACCGAGCCCATGTGATGCAACTACTGAAGCCTGCGCGCCCCATGCTCTGCAACAAGAGAAGCCACTGCAATGAGAAGCCCGCGCACCGCAAGGAAGAGTAGTCCCTGCTCGCTACTAGAGAAAGCCCGCGTGCCGCAATGAAGACCCAACGCAGCCAAAAATAAATAAATAAATAATTTAAAAAAAAAAAGAATGAATTAGAGACAACGTTGTAAATCAACTACACTCCAATAAATATTAAAAAAAAAAAAAAAGAATGAATTAGAGGCAGGTGAGGGTGCAGGCAGAGAGACCCCTTAGGGAAAGATGTATGGTTCAGGGAAGAAATAAGCAAACTATGAATGGAGGCGATAGCAGGGACACCAAGAGGAGGGAAGTAAAACAGATGTTCAGGAAATGGAACCTGTGGATCTGGTTCCTAACTGCTGTGGGATGAGGGAGACAAGGAGCCCAAGATGGTGCCCAGGATTTTGGGGGACAGTGGTGCCACCCCCCAAGACAGATGGGGAAGGGATGAGTTCAGGGCTGATTATCTCAAGTTGAAGATGCCTGCAGGATCCCCAAGTGCCTGATCCCCACTCCCCGCCCCGCCCCACCCAAATCTATCCATTGTTTTCATTGTAGTTTCTGGTTTCTGCTTTGGTGTTTGAAAAATTCTCTCACCTGAAGCTTATATAAATATTCACCTACAATTTTTCCTGTTGTTTCTTGTGGTTTTTTTTTTTTTAACATTTACATCTGTAACTGGAATTTATTTTTAAGTGTCAAGTAAGGATCTGTTCCTGTTTTACAAATATTTAAACACTTAGAATAACGCAGGTGGGGTGGGGGGGTGTTAGGGGCGCCGAGCTTCAGCTTCAACCAACCCGGATCAAGTAGTCCTGTAGTGTTTACAGTTCAAAAAATCTGCGTGCAAGTGAGCTGCAATTCAAACACTGGTTGTACACAGGGGTAAACTGTACTTAATCCTAATACAGTATGGACTTTTCCTGAACATTCTGTTCTTTTCCATTGATCTAATTATTCTTTAGCTTTTTTTTTTTTTAAAGTCTTTATTGAATTTGTTACAATACTGCTTCTGTTTTATGTTTTAGTTTTTTGGCCCCAAGGCATGTGGGATCTTAGCTCCCCGACCAGGGATTGAACCCACACCCCCTGCATTGGAAGGTGAAGTCTTAACCACTGGACCACCAGGGAAGTCCCTATTCTTTAGCTTTTTATGATACTTGATATGAGAGTATTAACTTATAACCCAATTTATTAATTTTTTCAATATTTTCTATTTTTCTTATCTATATCTTCTGATTTTTTTCTGTAATCAAAATGTATTGTGTAATGAAATGTTTTTCTATGACACAATTTAATGCCATCAGTTTGCTTTGTTTTAATATGAAATGTTCATATTATTTTTTCTTCCAAACATTCTGTAATTACATATTTAATTTCTCATTGATCCAAGATTTAGGAGAGTTTCAGTTTCCAAGTGGCTGCATTTCTGTATTGTTTTGTGTTATTGTAGCTTATACTGTGGGTATTAATTGTTGGTTGTCTAATGTTATTGGTTTCCAGTTATTCTGTTCGTATGACATAGAATTTAGTATATAAACTATTAAATGAGTCTTTATTATAGTTTGCTCTAGTCTCACTTGTCTTGCAAATGTCAAAAATAGAAAGGTATGTTAAAATCTTTAAAAGTTATGTTTCTAGAAATTTCTTTTCAACTTTTTTGCTCTATATGGTTTTAATGTTATTTTTTTCAGTACATCAAGGTTCCAATCATTATTTTTTTCATGTGAATGGTTTCCTTTATTAGTTAAGAGCTGCGTTTGGCCCATGTCATGTTTTTGTCTCGATTTCTACTTTGCTAGAGAGTAATATTATAAATCTACATTTTTGCCCATGCTTTAAAAATTCTTATGAAAAATTTCAAACATACCCAGAAACTGAGAATAGTAAATGAACCAACCTAGATCCATCAGTTATCAAGATTTTGTTGCATTCACTCTATTAATCCCTTTTATCCTTTTCTTTTTCTTAAGTATTTTTTTTTAAATCATTTATTTATTTATGGCCGCATTGGGTCTTCGTTGCTGCGCGCGGGCTTTGTCTAGTTGCAGTGAGCGGGGGGGCTACTCTTTGTTGCGCACGCAGGCTTCTCATTGTGGTGGCTTCTCTTGTGGAGCACAGGCTCTAGGCACGCGAGCTTCAGTCCTTGTGGCTCGTGGGCTCTAGAGTGCAGGCTCAGTAGTCGTGGCACACGGGCTTAGTTGCTCCGCGTTATGTGGGATCTTCCCGGACCAGGGCTTAGAACCCATGTCCCCTGCATTGGCAGGCAGATTCTTAACCACCGCGCCACCAGGGAAGCCCTTTCTTAAGTATTTTAAAGCAATCCCAGACATCACATCGTTTTATCCCTACATACTTCAATAGTCATCTATTAATTAATTATCATTTTACAGTTGATTGGTGCAAATCAGGATCCAAATAAGGTCCAAACACACAGGATTTGGATGCCGGGTCGCTTTTTAATCTAAAGCTGCCACACCTTCCCTCCTCTCCTGCCCCATGCCATTGACATGTTGAAAAACAAAGGTCAGATTTCCTGTAAAATGTCCCACATTTTGGATTTATCTTCTTTGTGGTGTCATTTAACTTGTTCCTCTATCCCAGATATTTCTTCTAAATTGGAAGTTACTTTTAATGCCTTGATTTTTAAATCCAGGTTCAACATTTTGGCAAAAACACTTTCAAATGGTGCTGTGTATTTAATATGTCAGAAGGTACCTAATATGGGCTTGGCATCAGGAGGTGATAGCCTGATCACTGTCAAGTGCTTCATCAGACTTTCATATTATGGTCTCATCCATTAATGATCTTTGCCTGAATAAACTACAGTTGACCCTTGAACAACCTGCGGATTAGGGCTGCTGACCCTCCTCTGTCAAATAATCTAAGTTTACAGGTGGCCCCTACCCACCCACAGATTCAACCAAGCTTGGATTCAACCCACCTTGTATGGTGTAGTTCTGTAGTATGTACTTATTGAAAGAAGTCCACATATACATGGACCCATGCAGTTCAAACTCGTGTTGTTCAAGGGTCAACTGTATTTCATTAGGGATTACAAAATAGTGCTTTTTCCAATGTTGCTTTCGTTCCACATAGTTTGTAAAGCACTTTCTATCATTAACTAGGTCTATTAGTTTATCCTGGAATACCATTGTTTAAATTAAAGCAGGATAAATGCGTATTTTTTTTTCCTTCAATGCCGGTTTTTAGAGTAAGGAGTTGGAACCCTTGATATAGCCAATGTATCCTTCTTTAACTTTTTCTTTGGCCACGCCTCTGCTTGTGGGATCTTAGTTCCCCCACCAGGGACTGAACCCAGCCCAGCAGTGAAAGCACCGAGTCCTAACCACTGCACCACCAGGGAATTGCCTTTTCTTTTTAAAGGATGGACAGCTTGTAGTTGGATTTTAGCTGACCCAGTCTGAATTATTGGCTTCTAATAGGGGTCTTTACTGATCCATAATCATCCTAAGTATGTTTGGTTCTGTATTTATGCTACTTACGTTTCTGCTGATTTCTTTAACTTTTGCCATATAGGATGTACTTTTCTCTCTTGTGACTTGAAAAGCATAATCCTATTTTACCAGTGATAATTTTTAATGTAAAATCAATGCATGCTCAATGCAAAAACTTCAAATGATTCAGGATATAAAACTTAAAAGTGCCCCAATCCTTCCTAAATGCCTTGGACTGAGAGCACGTTGTCAGTTTTTCACTGTTGTTTCTTCCTGTGAGTTTTCCAAAGGCTCTCCCTCAAGTGCTAGGGACCCCTCCCTTTATGTTACAAAACTTTCATAGGACTCGTGTTGCTTCTTCCCTTGAACACACGTTCTAACCACACTCCAAAAGCAAACTCAATGGCTTTTTCTAAGATTCCCATGTTTTCACTTGTCTGAATCCCTGTATCTTCAGCTGGATGGCTGGGTGCCAGTTCAATGATTCACAGCCTGGGGGGAGGGAGCGAAGGGTACTCGTTTTGTGCATTAAAGTCCACCTGGCAGAACTACTGCTGAACATCAGATTATGTTACGACTAAAGCAGCTCTAAGTGGAACATGCCTTGCCCCTCAATTACAGTTTACCTTCGGCCTAGCCCCTGCCCTACAAATTAGGGGTGATAGTGCCCCAGGCTTCCTCTGCTTATGTCCTTTAAGACTACATTACTTTTTTGAGCGTTATCAGCAACTGTTGATCTTCTCCAGTAAATTCTGGAATCTCTGGCAGAAGTGTCACAAAATTATTGGCCTGTGCACATTACCCTTCCCCTGGTAGGTTTTTTTTTTTTGGTCTTCATTGCTGCGCCTGGGCTTTCTCTAGTTATGGTGAGCGGGGGCTACTCTTTGTTGTGGTGCGCAGGCGGTGGCTTCCCTTGTCGCGGAGCACGGGCTCTAGGCGTGCGGGCTCAGTAGTTATGGCTCGCGGGCCCTAGAGCGCAGACTCAGTAGTTGTAGCTCACGGGCTTTGTTGCTCCGCGGCATGTGGGATCTTCCCGGACCAGGGCTCAAACCCGTGTCCCCTGCATTGGCAGGCGGATTCCTAACCACCGCGCCAGCAAGGAAGCCCCTCGGTAGGTTTTTCCTACAGGATTTAAGCCATATCAAGCCATGTCAAGCCAGATGCCTTTGCTTAGATCACTTTCTTACCAAGAAACTTCCCAGGTTACCTCATTTAATTCTCATTACAATCGTGATGTTTGTAAATGAGAAAAGGAATGTCCCGAGATGGTAAACGATTAGTCTAGAACCAGCAACTAAATGGCCAAGGACAGGCATAAGCAATAGGCATACCAGGTCCTCTGACTTCCAAGGGCAATAGAACTTTTCCCACCACCTCATCTTTTTTTTTTTTTTTTTAGCGGTACGTGGGCCTCTCACTGTTGTGGCCTCTCCCATTGCGGAGCACAGCCTCCGGACACGCAGGCTCAGCGGCCATGGCTCACGGGCCCAGCTGCTCCGCTGCATGTGGGATCTTCCCGGACCGGGGCACGCACCCGTGTCCCCTGCATCGGCAGGCGGACTCCCAACCACTGCGCCACCAGGGAAGCCCCCACCACCTCATCTTACTTTAAACCACCTACATTTCCTGGCATTGCTCAGGAGTCCTGCTAACTACTATCAATACTAGGATCTTTTTTAATGAAACGATGGAATTAAAATAATTTCCTATGTTCATATACAAAGCTATAACAGGTTTTAACTTTGTGACAAAATTTCTTTTCATACCACATTTAAACTGAAGAGCTGAAGCACAGAAAAGTAGATCCCTGCTGCTACTCGCCCTGCTGTTACATCTGCATGTGACTTACTGATGGACACGTAGAAGGAAGCACTCCCTAGGAATCAATGGTTTGAAAGCAAAGAGAAAGTTCAAGGCAATCAGTAGATAATGATTCCTCTTTACCATATTCCAGTGAAAAACACTGTCATCGACCCTACTGTTATTTGTTAAGATTTCAGCAGCCCTGGGGGCTCAGCAACTGGCTCCTACAGGCCCTCACCATTAGGCAATGGCACACACCTATAGGCATACCTTTCCATTTTAACAAAAACTCCGCTCCCAGTGAGGTAACTCCAGAGTTTAACTATCTCAACTGCAAAGGAGCAGACACACACAGCACTATATAATTATTTTTAATGTCCAGAGTTTATAATTCAAGGGCCAGAGCTTTCTCCCAGACTCAAGTTTATAATTGCTCAATTGGCTGGTGAGGCCAGTAGGGATACTTCTTCTTATCTAATTTGGTGTCTGGGAAGACTTCATTCAAGTCCTCAATGGTCATCTGATCAAATGGAATGATGTTCTTCATCTTCTCCAGCTAGAAAAAGAGGGGAACTGTGTTAAGATAAATAGGGCTGCAGAGATGCAAAAAAGAATCCAAGGCAGGTTACCCCCACTAGGTGAAAGATGTGTGGCCGTGAAAGAGAGGAAATATAAGCAAAGGCCTAGGCTCATCCTTACCTCTTTCTCGTATTCCTCAATCCTGGTCTTAGAGAGAGACAAAAACTCAGCACAAATTTTCACCTTTTAAGAGAAGGGAGAAATTCTGTTTACAGAAACGTAATCATACAGTATGTACTCCTTTGCTGGTTTCTTTCACTCACATAATTATTTTGAGGTTCATCCATGTTATTGCGTTTATTAATAGTTCATTCCTTTTTATTGATCCTTTAAAGTCACTCCACCTTAACCTTACTAGGAAGAAACAGAACTGTCAGTAATTAAGAGAATTTTAGAATAAATAAGAGCCTCCAATACTTACATCTTTTTCTTCTTCAGCATCCACCTGGGCAGTATATTTATCCTCTGGCATAGGAACCTTCAGGGCATTAAACTACAAAACAGTGACAGTGAGTTGTCGTTAATATAACCAAGAGCCCCCCAAAAGGGCTCAAAGCTGCTAATCGTAATAGAGCGTATAAAAACACATTCTCTGTTCAGGGAGGAAACCAGCATGCATCTAGGGCATCGTAGTGGAAAGATTACTAGACTACCAATGGAAGCTCAAGGTTCTTCTCTGCCCCATCACTAACTAACTGGAGACCTTGGACAATTCTTTATTACAGTGAGCTTCAGTTTCTCCACCTGATAAAGAGAGTTGGACTTGATGACCTCAAAGAACCCTGCAGTTCTAAAGAAATTCTGATTTGTTTTTTTTTTTAAGAATTCTGCATTTTATTGCACTCAAATAACATTGAACAGAAGACGTTCACATTATTTTTAGAAAATCCATTGATGTTGCCCAGCTTGGCATATATTTGTAAAAGACAAGGCTCATTCATTGAGATATTTGGAATTGGAAAGTATTTGAAGTTGACCACAGCATAATGAATCCTCAGTGTCCAGAGTTCTAGAGATGATTATATACAAAAATCCAGAAAAATTTACTTTACACATTTATCAGCTCTATGTCACTCCTAAGTTTCCCTAAAAACATATGGCTTTATAGAAAGTAGTGTTCTAGGATTTCCCTGGTGGCGCAGTGGTTAAGAATCCGCCTGCCAATGCAGGGGACACGGATTCAATTCCTGGTCCGGAAAGATCCCATATGCCATGGGGCAACTAAGCCCATGCGCCACAACTACTGAGCCTGCGCTCTAGAGCCCATGAGCCACAACTACTGAGCCTGCATGCCACAACTACTAAAGCCTGCATGCCTAGAGCCCTTGCTCCGCAACAAGAGAAGCCACCGCAATGAGAAGCCTGCGCACCGCAATGAAGAGTAGCCCCCACTCGCCGCGACTAGAGGAAGCCCGCACGCAGCAGCAGAGACCCAACACAGCCAAAAGAACATAGTGTTCTATAATTCACAATAGAAAGTAAGAGCTTTATTAGATGTTGAGCAGCAACTCCGTATTACCCAGATCACAGGTTTAGAAAATTATTGTTTTTTTTCTAATGTATTACTTTGGGTTTCGCTACACTATGGTTCAGCATTAATTACTACAGTGTAACAACGCTCTCTAATGATAAATATATAAAATCTCTTTTTCATCTTTTTAAAAAATGTATTTATTATTATTATTGTTTTTGGCTGCACCACACGGCATGCAGGATCTTACCTCCCTGACCAGGGATTGAACCTGTTCCCCCTGCAGTGGAAGTACAAAGTCCGAACCACTGGACCGCCAGGGAAGTCCCCTGATTTCTCTTTTAAAAGAAACCGTAGTGGACTGGCGTTAAGTCATGTTTGCATAATGGAGGTGGAGGAGATGGTCTCCTTAGAAGACAGCTTAGTGTTGCGGCCCCAGCACTTAGCACTGCACCTGGCACAGAGTGGGCCCTCAATAAGCAACTGCTGAATCAACAAACTACAGATGCTGAAATTTAACATCAGAAGAGGATAGGTGAGCAAGAGATCACAGCTACAAGGGACATTAAAAAAGACAGCAGAGAAAAGAGGAAAACAGTAAAAGGATAGAAAAATAATGTTACGTTTGTTCTAAAAGGAGACAGGTGGGGAGCGAAGAAGGAACTCAGAGCTGGGCAGAAACATCCAGCTCAAGAGCCCTCTGGCTCCCAGGTTAAGGCTCTGCCATACTGTTTCCTTGGATAAGAAACCTGCTGAATGAAGAGACCCTGAAGTCTCTGCATCTATTTACCATTTAAATCTATCATCACAAGACCTCTGGCCACACCCATCTCTCCTGAGCCTCCTTTGGATTCTGGGTGTTAACTTCACCCCTCTTTCCTCCCTGTCATCCTGCATGTGTAATTGTCCACCGTCCTGCTCCCCAAGCAGGACGTGTTACGAGACCAGAACTTTAGTTGCCTGAAGTCTCACCTTCTTCTCAAAGTCATCCACCAAGCCAGCCTTTGCCACACTGGCCTTGTAGTAAGCCCAGTCGATGGCAGGTGGCTTCTCAGGCAGAGCGGCCAACCTGATCACGTAGAAAAGCAAAAGTTAAGATTGTTCCATGAGCAACAAAAAATTCACACAGCAATTTCCCTGTTCCTTATTCCTATGGCCTGGGGCTATCATCACACTCTTCCCTTGGAGGGAGATCAAAGGAATGCAAAAAAATTACTTGTATTTGGAAAATGCATGGATTTCTTTATACTTTCTGCCGGAAGAACATCAAAAATTCATGTGCAATTCCAAAGCACATTTTGTTTCCACATTAAGTGACAGGTTAAGAGGCTCCCTCCCAGCAAGGTACTGACCTGGAGGTGAGGATCTCATTCCAGGATTTCAGGGAGTTAGCAACAGCCTTCTGGTTGGGGGGTATGATCTCCCCAAAAGCTACCCAGTCAATGGCTTTTAGAGCAAGTTTCCGTCCAGCCATCTAGAGATCCTAGAAAATAAAACTGGTCAGATCAAAACAGGACTCTTGGAGAGAATCGTCTGAAGGGCATCTTAGAAATATTCAGGTATTTCAGAAATAGATCAGCATCATATGAGTGGGTGTATCTGTCAACTAAAGGAATGAGGATTACTAAATCAGAAAGAGGAAAATTTACCTTTTCAAATTCAAGGTGTGCAACCTGGCATATAAATATATTCTCCCCACTAGATGGTCCTCCCTCTATTCCCCAATTCCTAACCTATCAAAGCCCAGTTCTCTAGTGTTTGTACTCCATGTACCTTTGGAAATACTGGAAATGCAATAGTCATGCATTACATAAAATAATTTAAATGCATTTCCACTCAGTTTGCGTTTTATTCACTGATTCTCCAGTGCATAGAACCTGACACATACCCCCATTTCAACAAGGCTTAGTTAAATACGGCAGACTCTCGACCAAAATTTCCTCACCTGAAAAATGGGGATAATAGCCCTGCTTACCTAAGAAGACTGTTAAAAATATCAGATGTAATTGTGCACATCAATTTGCTCCACAATCTTATACAAACTTAAGGGGCTCTCTACCCGCTCCCTGTCAGATTAGTAATACACCTGCACCTTCCTATTCATGTCTGACGATCCCCTGCAGTGTTAGCACAAATCCTGAGTATACTGGCAATACGCTTAAAAAAGGTATTCAATACATGTGTGAATGTGAGAGAAGATGGAAAGTGATTACAGCCATTTTTTTTTAAACCAGGATAGAATATGGGAAAATAGTCAACTTAAACTAAATAAGATCAATGTCAAACATTAGGAAAAAGACTGAAATGTCAAAGGTCTTTACAAGTTATGGGCTGGATCACAAGGAAGATGGAAGAAATCTTCCCCAGGATCTCAAGACACGTGTCGAACACCTGCCGCTTCCTTTCACTCTCAGGATAGCTTATGTTTCCTGGAGTGGAGGTGAGGGGCAGGTGACCTTTAAATACACCAGAGAAATAAGTGCCCTTACAGAGACTTTTCCAAGCACAGAAGATAGGCTTCATAAATGGATTGCTGTCTTTTATTTACTGCTGAATCCCCAGCGCCTAGAACAGATCTTGCACAGGAGGTGCTCAGTGAATATTTGCTGAATCGGTAAATGAACCCTGCACTTGAGAAGCTCTGAAAGCTCCACACGCTCGAATGCTGAAACCTTCAGGGGGAAAGGGCACAGCCCTCCAGCCTGCTGGGTGTCACTCAGCAAGCTAAAACGATCTCCCGGCAACGTTTCCGCAGCCTCCAAACCGGACTACTGAAGTCGGCCAGGCTGGGGTCGGGCTGGACGAGACAAGGTTAGTGGAAGTGCCTAAGTCAGACGCGGCGGGGTCACGGACTGGCCCCTGCGACCTCGCGCTCGGGGGAGGGGAAAGGAAGGGAGCGCGGAGCAGCAGCTACAGCCGGGACACTGCCAGCAGGGCAACCGCAGGGCCCGGCGTCCTCGGTAGGGGCGCGACAAAGGTCGGGCCGAGGTTTGCAGGCGGCAGAGCAGAGGAACCCCCTGGGGTCGGACCTAACGCCCCAAACCTCACTCACCTTCACCGACCCCAGCGACCCACAGTCCACAACACCAAGGAACGGAAGTGGGTCACCGGAAAGCCTCCCCTCAGCCAGCCCCAAAGCCAAGGGGGAGGGCCCTATTTCTCAGGTCAGCCAATGGTGATGGGGGCTGGTTCCGGAAGTCCCGTCCCCGAAGGCGGGCGCCTAGCCTCTACTGCCAGGGTCCCCGGGAGCTGGTTGGGGGCGCTCCCGTCCCTCTCCGCCGGCCCCTCCCCCGCCGATGGGCCGGCCCGGCTCTCCCTGCCAAGAGATGGGCCGGCCCGGCGGCGCGCGGGCAGCGGCGGCGGCGGTGGCGGCCCAAGATGGCGGAGCTGCAACTGGACCCGGCGATGGCGGGGCTGGGAGGGGGTGGCGGGAGTGGGCTGGGCGACGGTGGCGGCCCGGGTCGCGGGCCCCCCAGCCCTCGCCCCGCTGGCCCCACGCCCCGCGGGCACGGCCGCCAGCCCACCGCCGCCGCGCAGCCGCTGGAGCCGGGTCCCGGACCGCCCGAGCGGGCAGGGGGCGGTGGAGCCGCCCGCTGGGTCCGGCTGAACGTGGGCGGCACCTACTTCGTGACCACCAGGCAGACCCTAGGCCGGGAGCCCAAGTCTTTTCTCTGCCGCCTCTGCTGCCAGGAGGACCCGGAGCTGGACTCAGACAAGGTGTGCCCCGCCCTCGGGCGCGCCCCCGGCCTTCAGACCCCCTCGTTCCTCCTAGGCTTGTCCCCCGATTCCTGCAACACGCTTCTCACTGGCGGGCACCTCGGGCCGGGACCCCTTCCTCCTTCTCTTTCCCCGCCAGGCTAACCCCCGGGGCTATTCTCCCCCATCCTCAGGCGCACGCGGGCTTTCTCTCTGACGCCACCCTTCGTTCTCAGCGGCTCCTTCCCCATACTGTGCCCACCTTCACCCACGAGAACCCACTCCACACCCCTTCTCCGTATTCCTCTCTGCACCTCTCATCCCAGCCCCTCAGGTCTGCATGAGTTTTCCCCTGGCTCCTCGTCAGCCCCTCACCGCCTGTGCCAGATGCATCCAGAACTGGGTCAGGGTGAGCTAAGGCATCTTTGTAGCTTTCTCAGACTTCCTCTCGGACCCCTCTGCCAAGTTGGGTGAAAGCCTGGGTCTGATGATGGCTTCGACAGCTGCAGGAAGTGCTTCTCATGATATCACACTTCTTTCCTGTGGTCCTGGTCCCTGAGCTCCTGTCTGGTAACTGTCATTGTTTTAGGTCGATATTTGAGATCAGATACGTTCCTTGGAAAGAGGTTGTCATTTGCCAGTGCAAACCTAAGCTGACCCGTTAAGACCAGGGAAAATGAAACCCAGAGAGTGCTGTTGGGCAAGTTGCATGGCTGCTAACCAGAGAGTTGAGAGGTGACAAGGCGCCTAACCCGTTTTCAGTTTGAGCTGTTGTCTGAGTTGTTTTTTTAACTTTACACGTTCATCTTTTAGTTTCCGACTTAAAAGCATTGATCATTGCTTACAGCGCCTTGTATCCCATAGAGCACTTAGCTGTTACCTTGCAACAGAGCTAGGGTTGGGTAAACATTGGTTGATTTCATTTATTCATCTCCTGCCTCTCCTGTAATAAATCTCAGATGGAAGGAAACCTGTCCTGCCCTAACTTTAAAGAGTTTCCAAAACCTTGCTTATTCTAAAGGAATTATTTGATCTACCCCAAATTGTCCTTGTTGCAGTAGAAGCCAGTTTCTTCTTGTTCCCTTTACTGTAAAGATGAGTAGGATTAAAACTGCTCAGAGCCAAGTCCTGGCTGTGCCAAGCTTCCTGTGGGCACAGATCTGGAGTGTGTGAGTTACAGCTGCCAGTGCAGACTCCCACGGTTGTTGGCCCTGAGTTCTGGAGCATTGCCAACCGAACAGAGGTTTTCTTCGAATTAGGAATGTGATTCAGGCACAATAGAGAAGTCAGAATGTCCATCTCAAGCAAAAATTTAGATCATGCAACTATGGCGTTTTCTTCCTCGGTTTCTTTATAGCAAGTATCCCAAAGGAAGAGTGTTGGTAATTGCGTCAGAGTAAACATTTTAGAAGTTCAAGTTAATGCCTAGATGATGAATATGACTGTACACCTGTAACGCCCTCCCTGAAATGATCTTGAAGTACAAGATACACAAAGCTAGGCTTCTTGCCAATAGTTTGTGATAAATATCTAGCAAAACTTGCCCTCTCACTTGTGCATTGTGACAGAGAGGTGGAAACCCTGCCCTGACTTAGCCTGAAAGCTCCACAATGATACCCTTATGTTTGGTTGGCAGGACGAGACAGGGGCCTATCTGATTGACAGGGACCCTACCTACTTTGGTCCTATCCTGAACTACCTCCGCCATGGGAAGCTCATCATTACGAAGGAGTTGGCAGAAGAAGGTAAGAACGATGTTTGTATTGGGCGTTTTCAAAGTTCAGGTCAAATCTTTAAAGCTGTTTCACAGATTTGAAATTTTTTTTTCCCACAGATTTTATTTTATTTTTTTCTGGCCGCGCCGTGCGGCCTGTGGGATCTTAATTCCCCAACCAGGGATTGAACCCGTGCCCCCTGAATTGGGAGCGAGAAGTCTTAACCACTGGGCCGCCAGGGAAGTCCTGAGATTTGAATTTTGAGGTTTTCATCAAACTCATGTGCAGTAGATAGTGTAGGAAAGCTTTACGAAAATAAATAGGGAGCCTCCAATTACCTAGCCTCATCTGAGAGGGTCTTGAAGGAGCCCCTTTCGGTTCGCTTCAGCCTCCTTCGGGAGAAGGAAGCTACGTAGCTCAGCTTTGGAGATAGCTTTGGAGTTTTTTCTGAACGTGCAGAATTGTCAGGACCCCTTTTTACATTTACTTATTACTAGCCGTGAATGTCCACAGCCTGAAGCAACAAATCTCTGACATTTAGCTATTCGTACTTTCAATTTTAGTTTGAACTTGCAGCTGTAAAAAAAATAATAATAAAGGCTTGGCCTCATTTCTTTTAAGACTGGTCTCATGCTTCCTTGTAAATTTTTGCATCTGACCTAATTCATTCTCCAGCCCGTTGTCAGGTGCATCGTTATTTGACTCATCTTTTTGGTTTGTAGAGCATTTGGACTGTAAGTGGGTCTAGACATCTTTCTAAAAGGCTGTCTTGGGGGTGGGATAGGGAGGGTGGGAGGGAGACGCAAGAGGGAGGAGATATGGGGATATATGTATATGTATAGCTGATTCACTGTTATAAAGCAGAAACTAACACACCATTGTAAAGCAATTATACTCCAATAAAGATGTTAAAATAAATAAATAAATAAGAAATAAAAGGCTATCTTGGTCTCACTGAGGCATTCCGTTGAAGACTGGGGCCTGTCCCTAGAGCCAGGGCACCCTGACCTGGGAGCTTTAGCTCTGCGTGAGAAAGCTGTAATGGCCGTGCTAATTAATGAAGTGGCTGCAGAACACTGCTGTTAAAACCAGTCAAAAGAGGAATCACTCTCCCTTTTTTTTTTTTAAATGCCCCCTCCCTTTTTTTTTTCCTTAACATTTCAAATGCATACAAAATAATGGGAATAGTGCAGTAAATTCCACCCACCATCCAGCTTCAGCAATTACCAACTCATGGGTACTCTTGTTTCTTGAAAAGAGGAATCTGAAGCATCTTTTCTAATGCCTTAAAAAAATTCATTTTGAAATAATTTCAGATTTAGAGAAGAGAACTCCGTTTACCCAGATTCACCAATTTTTAACATTTTTTGGTCATATTTGCAGTACGATACATTCTGTTTCCTCCTCCCCGCTCTTTTTCCTCTCCCTCTTCTAGTTTTTATTTCAGAACTATTTGAGACTAGGTTACAGACTTCACCCCTTAATGCTGCAGTGTGTACTTCTCAAGAACAGGACATTCTCTCACATAACCACAATACAGTTATCAAATTCAGGAAACTTGATGAACACCTTAACTATAGCTTATATTCTAATTTTATCAGTTTTTCCATTAATGGTATTCATAGCAAATTTTTTTCCTGGTGCAGTATCACACATCCCATTTAGTTATCCTGTCTCAGGCCTTTGATATTTTGTTTGTTTTTGTTTTATTTATTTATTTATGGCTCTGTTGGGTCTTCGTTTCTGTGCGAGGGCTTTCTCTAGTTGTGGCGAGCGGGGGCCACTCTTCATCGCGGTGCGCGGGCCTCTCACTATCGCGGCCTCTCTTGTTGCGGAGCACAGGCTCCAGACGCGCAGGCTCAGTAGTTGTGGCTCACGGGCCTAGTTGCTCCGCGGCATGTGGGATCCTCCCAGACCGGGTTTCGAACCCGTGTACCCTGCATCGGCAGGCAGATTCTCAACCACTGCGCCACCAGGGAAGCCCAGGCCTTTGATTTTGTATAGCATGGGATTCTTTTTTTTTGGACTGAACCCAGGGCCGTGGCAGTGAAAGCTGCGAGTCCTAACCACTGGACCGCCAGGGAAGTCCTATGCATGGGATGCTTTCAATGACTGTCTTTTATATTGTTCAAATAATAAGCATCTTGTTAAATTTGGTCCACATAAATTTATACACACACACACACACACACACACAGACCTTTGGTCATTTTTAGGACAAACTGGGCAGAAATTGCAAGCTCAAGAGTTGTCCAGTGGGGCTAGTTCCAGGAACTAAGTGACATATGGTAAAGGTGTCCTGCAGCTCACGAGCAGGTGCAGGGAGAGCAGGGGAAGGTGCCAGGTGGGAAACTGCAAGGGTGAAACGGAGTAAACAGAGTACTGTTGACTCACTGCCGTTGGGGAAAAGGTCACGGGTGCACACCAAACAGCAGAGAAACATTTCCCAGGCTGAAGGAGTTAGACTAGACTTGCATTTGAAAGATAGAGTTCTTAGCAAGCTCATGAACTCCAGCCTCTTCCTGCCGTTTTCTGGGGAATTGACACACATCTAACTATAGTTTTGGTCCTTCTAGGTGTGCTGGAGGAAGCGGAGTTTTATAACATTGCGTCTCTCGTGCGACTTGTTAAGGAAAGGATACGGGACAACGAGAACAGAACTTCACAGGTAATGGGTTTTGAACTCTTAAGGGGAAGATATCCCAAGTGGCTCTCTTTGTCCATGTGTCTGGGTGTGATTTGAAATGGATGATGTGCTGCTTGGCCAGAGCCCTGCCTTTCCCCGTAGAGCCGGAGGTCTCTGTGCGGAGCACCGTCCGTCTGCCAGACAGACAGCGTGTACTCTGTCAGACTTGTTCAGAACAAGGAAACAGAGGAGAAGAAATCACAAAGGAGACGAAACAGCCCCGTGTCCCCTTAGAAGAGCGGGAGGTTGTGGCTGCTCTCCATTTGGCAGTGGGAAGAGCCACTGCACTTGAGGTTCAAAGCCTGTTTTTTCCGGCGGAGTATCTGTCTCCCTTCATGTCCACGTGGAGGCCAAACAAGGTCTTGCTTCCGCCTGTTGGCTTCTGTTAATTAGGACCAGCCTTCAGCCTGTGGCCATGTCACATCGAGCTCCTGACAGCCTCTTGAAACCAGTCATGGCATAGACTTTGCAAGTGGTTTGTGAATCATGCTTCTAAGAAAATAATGTCAAGCTTCTCTTTTTATTATGAAGTCTGGATTTTTATGTTAACCTAGCAGATATGGTAACAAAAATCAAACAGAATTTGCCACATAGTTGGAGAACAGAACGGAAGGCAGTGAGGCACTCTTACCTCATTTCATGTCGCATCACCCATCATGTGTCTTAAGTAAGTGGCCACAATAGCTTCTGTTAGGCCCTGGGGACCCCAACTGATAGGAGAAGGTCCACGCCTTCAAGAAGCTTAAAGTCTAGCAAGAAACACAGACACTCCCTTTCATGTATTTAGGCTCTATTTTAAGAGTTTAGCTGCAGTAACGGGGCAGAGTTGGACTCCAGCATGACTTCCTCTTATCCCGTCAGATACCGGTGGTGGTCGCTTTCTTGAGATCTAATCTGTTGCAATATAGAATCTTCCTTGAGATAAGGCAGTATGTTCCTTTTCAAAAGTAAAAAATAGTTCCTTGCTCTTTCTGTGTAAGACTTCATATATCAAAATTTTTCTGGCTCTAAATGGAATTATCTGGATGAATAACGGACACGTATGCTAAAAAATGAACTCTTTTATACATTTTATCTCTAGCACTTTGCAAAGGTGGAAAGGCTTATTCATTTAGTTCTCTTACACCTGCCCAACGGCTGAAAGGCGGCTTTTTAATGTTCAAAGATGAACTTGTATTTGGTTTGCAGATTACCATATGAAATAGGATCTAGTGTCACCAATCTTTCTGCCATCTCATAGTATATTTACGTGGCATCTTTCACTATTATAGACACTTAATAGATCAGACGTTCTGAGAATATTGCCTCATCCTCAGTTTTCCACATTCCAAAAAACCCCTTTGATTGCTTAATATAAATATTGATGGTACCATAGAGTATGTCATTTGAAACCATTCGAATCATGGCCCCTGAACACTCTCAGTTCTTTGCCATTAGCAAATTCCTTGAGAGCATCGTTAGATTTCTATTTGATGACAGCAGTTAATTAGTTCTCTAGATTCTGAGGCTTGTGGATTTATACCCAGTTGGAAGCTTTTTTATTCTAGGAATGTCAGGACCCTTTTGATGTTAATTGATCTTTCCATCTGTCCTCTTTATTTAGTGGAACTCTGGGCAATGGATTTGATGTTGTTCAATGACGTCCCCTTTTGCATTTGTCCCAAGTGGCTCTAAGGCTGAGTGTAGATTTCCGTGGCTGTCCCTTCAAACACGTTATCTCCTTTCGTTATCTCCTTTAACTTGTCTGCGTTGAAAGGAGACGCACATGGCGGACGATAGGGCGAAGCCCAAGATGTGGGGGACCTACTCTGCCCTTTCTCAGTGACCTCACATCTCTTTTACTGGCTGCCACCATTCTATTACTCTGCTGTCTGTGATAGTATTTTTTGCTAGGTGATTAATCTTGGTGCATTTGAGAGCACCAGTCGTTTACTTTGGCAGAGAATAAAAAAGAGGCAGCAGAGATATCTTAAATACCTGGGACTTGGACAGCTGTGGCCACTCTCAGGTCTTTCGGATGCTCTCCATCTTACAATATAAAACATCTGGTTGTTTCCGAAATGCGTGGCTAGAGTAATTGGAATTGTCAGAAGATTTGTCCTGTATTTTACATGGAAGAAATTTTTTTTTACCTTAGCACCTTGTTTAATGGTAGCTGTACCTCATTTAGAAGGACAAAATATACAAGAAAGATTATAATGTTGTCAGGCCGATCTGGGCTCAAGTCCCAGCTCTACCTCCAATCCACTTAATCGCTGTACAGCTTGGGCAAGATACTGTGCTCCGAACACCAGTGTCCCATGTGTAGAAGGAAGCCAACACCTGCCTTCCAGGACTGCGGTGAAGACTAGACGAGAAGGGTGTCACACCTGGGGCTTGTAGCACTTGGTGGTCAGTAGCTGCTTTTATTTTTCCGGTATTCCCCAAGTTGTTCTAAAACGAATTTTCTAGGTAGCTGAAGCCAGCTTGTCCTTTTGAAAAAGTGTTAAGTTTTCATCATTCTTAAGGAAACAGTCCATATTTCCTTAAAATCTGATCGAACATAACTGACCCCTCTCTCCATGACCAGGAGTCACTGTTGTGAACCTGGGTTGCTGTTTGTGCCTTATGCCCTCTGGGATGGGCAGTGAGTGTGCAGCTTTGCACCCAACACTGAATGGTCCCAGATTGCTAAATACCGAGTCCTCCTGTGCGCCTGTAATTGTCCTTCTGGGAACTGGAGCTTCCATCTGGCGAGCTTGCCTCCCTGCAGCCACCCTGGCTCTCTCGTGACTGGTGTCTCGTCCCCCATGGGCCAGATCACAAGTGTCAGTGAAGTGCAGGGGCCTTAGTGCTACGGCCGTGGGGCATCCATTTGAGTTGCTCTGCCTTTTGGCTTTCGGTTCTAACTTATGTTCTAGAGAGTTGAGTCTGGCCAGCAAATGGCCTTTCTCTGAATCTTTGACACCACCTGGGTGACCAACAGTTCAATCCTGTCCTAACCCTGACCACCCAGAGTCAGCGTCAGACTCCACGTGTCTCAGATGCCAGTCAGAAGTCTGGGCCCCCAGCCGCCTGCACTCTGTCTGGCTTGGCGACAAATGCGGGGGCTCCCACAATGCCCCCTTCACGTTCAGTAATTTACTAGACTAACTCGTGGAATTCAGGAAATGCTCTACTTACTATAGTTTATTATGAAGGATACAAATGAACAGCTGGATGAAGAGATTCATGGGGTGAAGTCCTAAAGGGTCCTGAGCACAGGAGCCTCTGTCCCCGTGTAGTCAGCACGCGCCACCCCCCAGCTGCGCAACACACGGATGTGTTTGCCAACCTGGAAGCTCCCTGAACCCCATCGCTTTTTTCAGGACGTTCCATTTGGTAGGGAAGGTTGATTATATCATTGGCCTTTGGTAATTGAACTCAATCTCTAGTCCCTCCCCCTTCTCCCAGGGTCACAGGATGGGGCTGAAAGTTCTAATCCTCTAACTCCCTCAGTCTTTCTGGTGACCAGCTCATTAACATACAAAAGACACTCCCCCCCCATTTATTTATTTATTTGTTTGTTAGTTTTGGTTGCAGAATGAGGGATCTTTTAGTTGCGGCATGCGGACTCTTAGTTGTGGCATGCATGTGGGATCTAGTTCCCCGACCAGAGATCGAACCTGGGCCCCCTACATTGGGAGCGAGGAGTCTTACCCACTGGACCACGAGGGAAGTCCCCAAAAGACACTTCTGTCCCTCAGGAGTTTCCAAAGGTTTTAGGAGGTCTGTGCAAGGAACCAGGAACAAAGACCAAATATTTTTTTATTATACGCGTACCTATAGCAGGAATGTTACCGTGTAACACTGAAACACTTCCAGGTAGCTTCAGCAGAGGGTAGAATAGCTTGAACATGTGTACATTATGGGGTCCCTATTTAATGTATTATTCCCATATATAAGGTATCATTCTGAATAAACCAAGATATGGTCTGCATTTTCAGCGTGTATGTCAGCTATAGTGACTGAAGAAGAAAATGTGGCTTTCTTGTCCAGAGCAGTTTTACTCTTATTTTCTACTTTGGGAAATAGATGAAGTCTTCAGTTTATCAGCATATGGTCACTCACATGATTCATCCCTCCAGAGTTCAGGATTATTTTATTTTATTTTATTTTATTCATGTTCTTGGACCCCTTATTTTCTTTTTGGGTAAGTTTTTATTGAAAAACTACAGTGCTGCTTGCAAAGGGGATAGTGGGTGGCCGCCAAGAAAAAAGTTCCAAGCAAACTCCTTTCCAGTCTTTATTTTTTGGAGAGTCTCACCGAGGCAGCTGCAAACTGCTGTGCCCTTGAAACCGGTCCTCAAAGTCTGTGTGTGGTTGTCACAGGGCCCCGTGAAGCACGTGTACAGAGTCCTGCAGTGCCAAGAAGAGGAGCTCACGCAGATGGTGTCCACTATGTCTGACGGTTGGAAATTCGAACAGGTAATGTTTCTTTCGTGGGAGCAGCCCTGTATCTCAGCCTCGGAGCCAGTCGCCGTCTGTAGCCAGTTAATCACCCTGGGAGTCGGGTGGGGGCCGGATGTGATCCTGTTCCAAAACAGAGAAAGAGCCACTCCACGTGGATTCTTTGCGCGGTAGGACGTGATGAGTTGGGGAGAGCTGAGGGTAGGCTTATGTCTCCCAGCTTCATATCCAGAGTTTCTGCGTGGTTCTGCCCAGAGAGAGCCAGCCAGTTTGTTTAGGCTTGAAAGTGCCTCTCTGGGCTTTTTTCCCTCAGACGGATTCCTTTCAAAAGTGCTGTGTTTATAAAGCAGAAACTAACACACCATTGTAAAGCAATTATACTCCAATAAAGATGTTAAAAAAAAAAAGTGCTTTGTTGACACATTCTAGAATAAGTAGCTAAAGAAGACTAGGGTTTAGCAACAACCCTCCCTTTGCTTATCCCAGGGTCAGATCTTCATCATTCCGAGTATGTGCGCCATCCACCATGCACGGCGTGGTGAACAGCTGTGATGTGAAGGGATCAGACATCAAGGAGGATGGCGAGGTCCTTTCCATTCACTCTGGGTTTCTCTTCTTTAGCTTTGTGCTAGTGACCTGACCGAGGGATCAAAACAAAGTGTCTGAGAGCCGGGATTTTACTGCTTTCTTCCATTAGATGGCAGAATTGTTCATCTGTTGTCTTCAAAACACAGGGAGACTGAGCACGAATAGAATGACTGTTATAAATTCAATGAATCATGCCTGTTTTTAGGTAGAGTTTAAGAGGTCAGCTGAACTGTCACCATAAGCTTACCTTCTTAAATGACAGTTACTCTATGTGTTAACAGTATTATGTTATAGATCAAACACACAGGTGTCTCTGTCTTCAGAACCAATATTGGATGATTCCTCACACTTAGCTCCACTGCAGAATCAGTGCTACCTGTATGTGGCAGCCTAGTTCTTGTTCAGGTGTTCTTCAAAATGTCACCATACTTCCACTCCAGAAGTATTTTTTCCCTGGTATAAAGTTTCAAAGACAAAGGATATTATAACAACTTTTTTTTAAAATAAAAAATTATTTATTTATTTTTGGCTGCATTGGATCTTCATTGCTGCACTTGGGTTTTCTTTAGTTTCGGCGAGCGGGGGCTACTCTTCGTTGTGGCTCGCAGGCTCTAGAGCTCGGGCTCAGTAGTTGTGGCACACGGGCTTAGTTGCTCCGCGGCACGTGGGATCTTCCCGGACCAGGGATTGAACCTGTGTCCCCTGCCTTGGAAGGTGGATCCTTAAGCACTGTGCCACCAGGGAAGTCCCTATAACAACTTTTTAAAACTATTCTTTGTGAAACTAATGAATAATTTATCCTGTTTTTCTCATCTTATTGATGTGCTGTGGGAGGACCAAGTCTGCTCCCTTTGACTCCATTACACGGAGGAGGAAGTTAAGGCCCAGGAAGGCTGAGGTGTCCGCAGCCCGGTCATACAGCAAGTCAGCCATGGTCTCCCGACTTGAGGCCTTGCGGACTTGCCAGGATGACCACACCCTCGGGCTCAGCTCCTCCCTCTCTGCATCTGTATTTCCTCTTTAGACTAGAGCCTGAGTTCAATTCACCAGAAAGGTTAGAAGTTCCAGCAGCATTTGGCTTAGAGCAGCTCTTCAGTGACTCTCGCGTGGTGCTTTCCAGAGCCTCCCGAGCACCGGTCTCCTGTCTAGGACTTCTGCTTAAAGATGAGCCAGCTCTGTGTAGGTGTTTTGGCTGAAGCGAGTGTCCGTTTTCATTCACAGAAGCATTCTATTTCCCCTCAATGTTTGCTAGAAGGAATAATGTGACCGTATCAATCCTGGCTGCTGCCTTTGGCACTGTTTCAAGTGCTTGGGTGAGGGGACAGTGGCAGAACTCACACTTTTCTTTGGGGAAGCCTGGTGCACAGCTGGGATCCAGTTATCCCCTGGGGCCTTGATAGACCCAGAGAATTCTTCATCCTTTGAGGAGCAAAACAACAAAAGTTCAGTGAGGAGGAGGGTTTGATTTGTGTGCCACTTAAATATTTTAAGATCACTATTTGTATGTTCACCATATTCTTGTTTTATCAGCTAATCAGCATTGGATCTTCCTATAACTATGGAAATGAGGATCAGGCAGAATTCCTCTGTGTTGTCTCCAGAGAATTAAATAATTCTACCAATGGCATTGTCATTGAGCCGAGCGAGAAGGCAAAGGTAAGTTCCTTCACCCGACTTTCGTCTCTGACCCTTTGCTCCCAGCCCCTGCGCAGGCCTTGCCTGAACTGTTGCTCACAGGTTCTTCCCTTTCCTTCTCAAGCCAGCTTTGCATTTCCCCTTCATTTTGGCCTTTTGACTGTTGTAATTTTTTTTTCTTTCCTGGCTGTGTTGGGTCTTTGTTGCTGCACGCAGGCTTTCTCTAGTCGTGGCGAGCGGGGGCTACTGTTCGTTGCAGTGTGCGGGCTTCTCACTGTCGTGGCTTCTCTTGTTGCGGAGCACGGGCTCTAGGTGCACGGGCTTCAGTAGTTGTGGCACATGGGCTTCAGTAGTTGTGGCTCGCGGGCTCTAGAGCGCAGGCTTAGTAGTTGTAGCGCACAGGCTTAGTTGCTCCATGCCATGTGGGATCTTCCCAGACCAGGGAACGAACCTGTGTCCCCTGCATTGGCAGGCGGATTCTTATCCACTGCGCCACCAGGGGAGCCCCTGACTGTTGTAAATTAAATCAGGACTTTTGGAGCAGTGACAGAGGCTTTTAGTTAGGACACGTGAACTAAAATAGGGTAGTCTTTTCCCAGCCTCTGTCAAATCAATGAAAAAGCTTATGGCCATTAATTACTAGAAGGTGAGAATTCTGAAACTCAAAATTGGAAAGTATTTTACCTTTATATTTTGAAACTGTTCTCTCCCTCTCTCTTTCTCTGCCATCTCAAGAGAAAAGGTGTTTGGTTACCTTTGTGATCCCCCCCGCCCCCTGACGCCCTGAAGTTACTGGAAAATGGTTGCACACTGTTATCTTTTTTCCTCCACTGTGCCCCCTCGTACACAGACACACATACATGCTTCTAAATCATCAGTATGTGGTGAGCCCGGACCGTGTCCTTTCTCACAGGGGAAGTGGTCCAACAGCACGTAAACTTAGGCCTGGCCGTGTTCAGCAAAAGTCTTTTACAACTGCAGTGCTTCAGGGGCGGTTGCCTGGCTTCCTGGGGTAACAGCGATTGTCGTGCTGCTCCGCGGGGTCCAGTGGAAAGTGGCTCTGGGGCTGTTTCTCTTCCCTTGGCGGTCCGGTAAGCAACCACCGCCCAAAAGCAGTCTGCATCCAGCCTCCAAGCCTCAGCCCTCTTCCCCACCTTCCCCTTCCAGATTCTTCAGGAGAGAGGATCTCGGATGTAAAGTCCGGAGTCCTAACCGACGAGAGAGCAACCCAGCAGAGCACCTCTGTGAAGTTAAATCTTGCTCCTGTACAGTAACCGAGCTACTGCAAAGCAAAGCTGAGCCTGGCCCCCCGGTGGAGAAGTGTTCTGGTCAAAACCAAAGGACCCCCAGCCCCACCCACAGGAACCGGAAGACAGAGGCCGCTTCCGGCTGCAGAATACCTTTTCAGTACCTGCTTCTGTTTTCTTAGCCAATGTTACAACATATCTTTACAAGAGCAGCTGGGCTGGGTTCTCAGCTGGAGCTGATCTAGGGCTAGGGGGAGGGGAAGAGGAAGGCCTGGGTCTTTGCACATATGCTGTGCTTCAAGGAAGCTGGAGCAAAGGAAGAGGTTTTTCCCTGCGCCGTGCCATGTTTCCACCTGAGTGGGCCACGTCGGACATTAGCACTGCTTTGTAACACCATCTTTCCCGGCCCATGCACCCCCAAATAATGCAGCAGATGCAAAGGGTTCTAGCTTCAGGTTGTTGAACTGACGTTTGGATAGAGTTGCCAGAGTACCCCACATTCCTATGAACAAAGCCTCTTGGAGGAGGGGGAGGATAGGGTGTCCTTGGTGGTGGTTGGAGACTGGGGATAGCAGCCTGGACCCCCCCAGATAGCTTGCTTTCTCCCCAAGAAGAGGTTTGAGCAGGCGGCACCTGCGCCGAATGAGACACAGACAGGCGCTTTAGGTAGTTGCTGCAACTGCTCCTGCAGCCTTTTCTTGCCCTCCATTGGCCCATCTTCCTTCCCTGACTTTTTAAACTGGGGCTGAGGGTAAAGGGACTTTGGACCCTCGATGGCTTGGGGTGGGGCCGGCTCTTTTCTTTGAAAGTTGCCAAATGTGTTATATTGTATCCAAAAGTGGTATCATTTTTGTGATCGTCTCTTGGAAATGCCTTGATCAAAAGTGCGATATTTGTGTCTCTTGGTTTCTGACCTGGGCGGCATCAGTGAGCCCCACCCCCCACCATCCCCCATAGTGTGTGTGGGTTTGCTGGGCAGCCTGAGGACTCCCCCATCTCTGACCTAGCCCTCACCACCACTTCTTTCTGTGGAGTGCCAAGGCGTCGAGGATCAAACGCTGTTGGACCCAGAGGAGGAAAGCCCTCCTTTGGGCTGTGCCCTCGGAGCTGGTAACTGGACTTTCTAAGCTTTTGAGTCTCGATGAGCAGTCATGGAACGCAAAGGGGCCAGAGAATCCTGACTTTGCCCCGGGTGACTTTCTTAGGGTGGCAGATGGTCTGGAGGAGGGGGAGGTGCCCGTGGGGAATGCTCCATCCATAAAAGCCCCCTCAAGCCCATGGCTACTAGGCGCCTTCAAAGCTGAGGTTCTCTCTGCTCCACAGCTCAGCTGCTTACTGCGTGGGTCTGGGGTCATGGTGTTTTGGAAATGACTATCGACTAAGCCAAATGTCTTCCGAGCCTGTGACCTGCCCTTGCCCGGGTGGCCTAACCCTTCTCCAGGATTCGCACGTTGCCCTCATGTGTCTGTGTAGAGTAGGGTAGAAATGTGTATCCAGGGCGTCTGCTGACATGCCATGTCTGCGCACCAACGTGAACGTGCACGTCGGCACCTCGGAAGCCTGGCCTGAGCCCAGGATTTTTACAGTTGTAAAATGTTAGAGGAACTTCTACCTACAATAAAAACAGTCACCCCTTCAGAAAGGTGACAGATGTCCATCCTGTCATCTTTCAGGGAAAAAAAAGATTTTGAGTGAGTCAAGGAAAAGCTGCCCTGAGTAGCACAGAACGATGGGCGAGGTGCTCTTTGGCCGATCTGAATAAGAACCGTCGGACTGAAAGGAGGGAAAGCAGCTGCATCTGGGGCCTCGTGGCCAATCAGCTTTGCTTTCTGGGGCTCACCTGATCATCAGCCTCTGGTCCCAAGCCAGCAAGGAGGAGCAAGGAGGCGTGGGCCAGCCCCTCAGGATGCATTGTTTCTTTCATCGTGCTTCTCAGAGGTCCACCGTGGAGCCTGCGAAAAGACTGCCGAGCCCCTTGCTAAGTGATCTGAGGAACTAGAGGGCTGCCTTTCACCAAGCTTCCCTCCTCCCGGCAACCCCATGACAATTTCAGTTGTTCCAATGCTCCAGGAATCTGAGAGTGATTCGTTTCTTAAGGTTTCTGGAAAAGTGTTTTACCCAAGCTTTTTATGAACCTACTTGGTGTTTTTTTCTTGAAAGCCTTCTCCCTTCGGGGGAGTAACTTCAGGCAGAGGTCTGGCCATGGGCTGGGGGGTATCACATGACCAGTGACCCACGCTCTCCAGCTGCCCAGGGCTGCCACGTGGGGAGTGTGTCCCTGCTTCCTTCCCTGCCCAGGTCCGAGGCCGTGGGTGATGCAGGCCAGACCCAGGGAGCAGCCTGGCGTCTCCTGAGTGACGACCCCGAAGCCCGCTTCCATCTTCTCCTCAGAACCTGCTCTTTCTTGGCAGTGAGGCAGGGCCCAACCTCCTCTAGAGTAACTTAGTTTCTGCACAATTTTAACTGATCTCAGGGGTGTCCGTGAGGTGCAGAGGAGGAAGGGACAGAGATGCTGAGGGAGTAGGGCTGAGAAGTCACCCACACCCTCCAGCATGGCCTTTGAGCCAGGCCTTAGGGACCATGCCTGTCACTTGTGGGTGCCCTTTGTTACCATTTGTGTGTTTGAATAAAGTCTGAAATGCTGTGACCCTTTTTTTTCTTTCTGGTCAATAAAGACATGAAACAGACTTCTGAATCTTGAAACCTTTGGTGTATGTTTTCCGATACTGCGAGCTCCCGGGTTCCTGCCGTCACTCACTGTTGGTGATTGTCATGCTGTCCTCGGGATGAATTTCACTGCACCTTTTTCTAGCAGGGCTTCTTACAAAGCCCTGATTTCTCCTGCTGCTAAAACTGCCTGAGGGGGTGTTGGGCCTTCTTCCTGCTGGCTTTCATTTGACTGCATCTGAAAGGACCCAGAGAGCGCCCAGAAACAGAAGGTGGGGACAGATGGGCTTCCCACCAGAGAGCCGGAAAGAGACAGGGGGCGGGCATGAGGTGGTTTTTAAGGGAAAAAAGTCTTCCTGGAAGAGAATAAGGGACGGGGTGCCCATTTTCTCTGCAAGGAAGAGGAGGGGTAAGAAACGTGAGGTGAGAATCGAGTCACCAGCACATCAAGTATTGATCCCTAAGGTGTCAGGCGGGGTGTGGGATCCTCAAAAGGCGTTAGGTCGTCCCTCCTATGGGGCGCTTACAGTTGGGGAGGTGGTGTGTACACAGAAAGGTACTGAGCAAGGTGTGTGGCTGTAACAGCTCCGACAGGAGACCACAGCCGTCGTCGACAGGTGGTGGAGAAAGGAGAGGGCCCAGGGGACTCGGGTGTCACAGCTGTAGTGGTCGCAGGACACAGTTATCGCTCCCGGGACTGGGGAGCAAAGGGAAGAGGTTGGCATTAAACGGTCGAGGCTTGGAGGAGGGGCCCTGTAGAGGGATGCTGCCATCTCAGGGCTCAGTGAGGCTGGTGCTGGGAGCGTGGAAAACCGCAAATGAACCGCACTGCTGGGACCAGCTGTTGCCGCCAGGGCAAAGCTGCGTTGCTGTGGTTTCTCTAACAGGAAGGGCCACGTCTCCTTTTTCCCCTCCAGCCTTGCCGTCTCCCTCTCAGGATGCCTTCAGCAGCTTCCCGGCCCCAGCAGCACAGGGCAGTCTGGGTGGGTTGGGGTTGAGAGTTAACAGCAGCTCTGCCACCTTTGTGGCTGCTCCGCACCCATAAGCACGCTTCTATGCATATTTGAACTTCATAAGAACAGCTTTGTGCTTTCATGTAACAAGACGCAACTACTTTTCTTTCCTTTTTTTTTTTTAAATTTTTCGGCTGCGCCGCGAGGCACGTGGGACCTTAGTTCCCCGACCAGGGCTCGAACCCGCGCCCCCCTGCAGCGGAAGCGGAGAGTCGTAACCACTGGACCGCCAGGGAAGTCCCAAGACGCAACTACTCTTTACGCAAAGATGATCGTATCCTCCCCGCAACACAAGACACTGCAAACAGTCATTGTTCCCAGGTCTGAGAGACAGTCACATCTCTTTCTGGGCTGTGTTAATTACTCCTCAGATTGGCCTGGTGGGTTGTGATGGGCAGCACAGGCCACATGGTCACTTGATTCCCCTGATTAGGTAGCTGGAGCTATTCCTCAACAGAAGAAGAGTTATCTGTAAAAGGAGTCATGGGTCTGTTCCAACACCCTGGAGTCTGCATGGTGAGTCTCCTGTTGGAGCTTGCTGGAGGCTCCATACGGCGCTGTTTACAACAGGTTATTTGAGTTTGACTGAATCCGCTCCGTCATAAAGCCCAGGTGGCAGCCCAGAGCTAAATTTTTAATAAGAATCACGCCACACAGAAGGATTTTCATCAGTGAAGCTTTCCCCTGGAGTGAACTGTTACTCTATTTAGCCAGTTTAATTCCTTGGTCAGTTTTCTATACAATGCAATTCAATCGTTTTTCTATTTTCATTTTCACGTAAAAATATTTTCATTGAGATCATTGTTTTCCATGCGCTTTTGCCCTTGTGAGTTGTACCTTTTGCCCTCGTGGGCTTGCTTTTGTGACTCTTACCTCCTCTGTGTTTATTTTCCCCAAGTCAAATTTGGCAGCTCAAAATCTAACTCATATCTAAATTTGAGTATTTTTTAACTGGTCCGTTTTCTGTTAATTCTAACAAAACACAAAATGAATAGAAGACCAATAGTTTGTATTTCTTAGCTTACTTGTAAGGAAGTTGTGAGCAAGCTCCCTTGGATATTCTTGGATCACTTTATGTCTAAGTTTGGGCTATTGCCTCTACTCACATTTCATTCTGATAACCTTTGCATGTGCACCGTCTCACAGTTGGCAAATCAAAGAGCTAAACATCCTCAGAACATGCCTGCTTTGTGCAATTATGATGGATAGTAAGCAGGTGTTTGGAGGGGGGAGGATTCGGAAGGCTCCACAGAGTTCTGAACTAGACCCTGAAGTTGGAGAAGGGTGTGGTTGGCAGGTGCAGAAAGGATGTGATGCTCAGCTCTGTCACTTCTATCAGGGCTCGAGCAAACGTCCACTTATTTGCTGCCATGTGCTGCACAGCCACTGCATGCCTGGAACAGTGAGAGAGAGGGGAATGCTGGAGGCAGGGAGGAAACAGCCAAGCAGCCGCTGTAGTGGCCAAGGGAGCTTCATCAGAACCTGGGCAAAGGGACTTCACTGGCGGTCCAGTGGCTAAGACTCCGCACTCCCAATGCAGGGGGTCCGGGTTCCACCCCTGGTCAGGGAACTAGATCCCATGTGCCTCAACTAAGACCTGGCGCAGCCAGATAAATAAATAAATAGTAGAGGGCTTCCCTGGTGGCGCAGTGGTTAAGAAAACGCCTGCCAGTGCAGGGGACACGAGTTCGATTCCCTGGTCCGGGAAGATCCCACATGCCACGAAACAACTAAGCCCATGTGCCACAACTACGGAGCCTGCATTCTAGAGCCCACGAGCCACAGCTACTGAACCCGCGTGCCACAACTACTGAAGCCCACGGGCCTAGAGCCCATGCTCTGCAACAAGAGAAGCCACCACAGTGAGAAGCCTGTGCACCTCAACGAAGAGTAGCCACAACTAGAGAAAGCCCGCGTGCAGCAGCGAAGACACAATGCAGCCAAAAATAAATAAATAAGTTTTTTAAATAAATAAATAAATAGGGGGAAAAAAAAAAGAACCTGGCAGAGGCAGGGCGATGGAAATGCTGAGCCAGAATCGAGCCCCTTTTTAAAGGCAGCCACGTATTCAAGAATCACTACAAGTCCTAAGCAGGATAAATAAAAACACACATAGAAATAACAAAATGGATGAAAACAAAATATGGAGAAAATCTTAAAAGTCACCAGAAGGGGGAGGGGAAAGAGGTTACTTTCAAAGGAACAGCAATAAGACTGACAGTCATCTTCTCAATAGAAAAATATAAACCAGAAGACAGTGGAATTAAATCTCCAAAGTGCTGAAAAGAATATAGCTGCCAACCTAGAATTCTATCCTTAATGAAGATATCCTTTAAGAATGAAGATGTTATAAAAGCAACTTTGACAACCAGAACCTGAGAGTATTTGTCACCAGCAGACCTTGTACTAAAGGAAATACTAAAAGGTGTTCCTCAGGAAGAAGGAAATGACCCCAGAAGCTAGAGACACAGGAGAAAATGGAGAGCAATTAAAATGGTAAGTACATGGATTGATATATATAGATATATAGATTACACACCATTTAAGCATTCTTAGCACTTTATAGTTTTAAAATATATAAAGAGAAAATACACAACCATAGTAAAAGTTGGGATGAGGTAAATGAAGTTGAAGAATTCTAAGGGTTTGCATTATTTAAGATTAAAGTAACGCTTAACATTAGACTTTGATAAGCCATGGATGCATGTCATAATTTCTCATGTAACTACCCCCCCAAATAATAGAAGTATAACTACCCAGATAATAGGAAGGAGGAAATTGAATAATAAAAAATCAATAATGGTAAAACAAGTCACTAGGAAAACATAATAATTATAAATTTGTGTGCATCTAATGTTCTAGCCTCAAAATTGATAGAACTAAAAGGAGAAATAGGCAAATCCATAATACTACTAGGAATTTTGTCACATCTTTTAGTATTAAAAGGACCAGAAAACCAATAGGGATACCGATGCTTTTAACAATGTGATTGGCAAATGTCATAACTGAAATGTGTAGAACACTACATCAGATAACTGCAGAACACGTTCTGAATTTTTAAGTGCATGTGGAAGTTACCAACATTGACCGTGTCGCTCTTAGCCATAAAGCAAGTCTTTAAAAAAGTCAAAGGATTTAAATCCAAGCATAACATCTGATTATAGTGGAATCAAATTAGAAATCAATAATAAAAAACGATAATTAGAAAATATCTGTATTTTTGGAAGCTGAGCAACGTGCTTCTAAATAACTCATGGGTCAGAGAAGACATCACAATGGAAATCAGAAAACATTTTGAACTGAATGATAATGATAATACTCTTTAGTATAAGGTGCAATAAGAGTCGTACTTAAATGGGAAAACATATGTATTAACAAGGAAGAAATGCTAAAAATTGTTACATAAACAACGATCTCAGGAACTTAGAAAAGCAAATTCAACATAAAGAAAGTAAAAGGAAGGAATAACCCAAAGAAGTAAGAGCAATAATAAAGAGAAGAGCAGAAATCAATGACATAAAAAACAAACAAACATACAATACAACCATCAAAACCCAGAGCTGATTCTTTTAGAAGGTTAATAAAATGCATAAACTCCTAGAGAGTTTATCTCATCAAGAAAAAAGAAAATACAAAGGATATCTGGAATGTGAAAGGGAGCCACAACTACAAATCCTACAGTCTTTATAAGGATTATAAGTGCCACTCTTAGGGATATAGCGAAGGGAACTGAAAGCAGGGATTTAAACAGATATTTGTATACCCATGTTCATAGCAGCATTACTCAGAATAGCTAAAGGGTAGAAGCAACCCAAATGTCCATCAACAGAAGAATGGATAAACAAAATGTGTTTATATAGAGACAGTAGGAACATTATTCAGCCATCAACAGGGATGAAATTCTGATACATGCTATAATACGGATGAACCCTGAAAACATTAAGTAAAATGAGCCAGACTCAAAAGGACAAATATGGTATGATTTCACTCATACAAAATATCGAATAGAGATAGAAAGATAGAGTTATCATAGAGATAGAAAGTAGATTAGAGGTTACCAGGAGCTGGAGGGAGGGAGGATGGGAAATTATTGCTTAGTGGTTACAAAGTTTCTGTTAAGGGTGATGAAGAAGTTTTGTATATAGACAGTGGTGATGGTGGTACAACATTGTGAGCGTACTCAATACCACTGAACTGTACGCCAAAATGGTTAAAATGCCGATTTCATGCCATGTTAAAAATTATAAGTGGACAGGGAGTTCCCCGGTGGTCCAGTGGTTAGGACTCTGCACTTTCACTACCGAGGGCCTGGGTTCAATCCCTGGTCTGGAACTAGGATCCCACAAGTCACACAGTGCGGCCAAAAAATAAAAAATAAAAAAAAGTGGATATTATGAACAACTTTATACCCCCCAAATTTTTAAATTTAGAGGAAATGGACAAATTCCTAGGAAAACACCGTTTACCAAAATTGACACAGGAATAAATAGACAACATAATTTCTGAAAGAAATTGAATATGTAACTAATAACCTTTCCACAAAAGATTTTCTGGGCCTAGGTGGGTTTTTTTGGGGGTTTTTTAACATCTTTATTGGGGTATAATTGCTTTACAATGGTGTGTTAGTTTCTGCTTTATAACAAAGTGAATCAGTTATACATATACATATGTTCCCATATCTCTTCCCTCTTGCTTCTCCCTCCCTCCCACCCTCCCTATCCCACCCCTCCAGGCGGTCACAAAGCACCAAGCTGATATCCCTGTGCTATGCGGCTGCTTCCCACTAGCTATCTACCTTACGTTTGTTATTGTATATATGTCCATGCCTCTCTCGCTTTGTCACAGCTCACCCTTCTCCCTCCCCATATCCTCAAGTCCGTTCTCCAGTAGGTCTGTGTCTTTATTCCTGCCTTACCCCTAGGTTCTTCATGACATTTTTTTTTCTTAAATTCCATATATATGTGTTAGCATACGGTATTTGTCTTTCTCTTTCTGACTTACTTCACTCTGTATGACAGACTCTAGGTCTATCCACCTCATTACAAATAGCTCAATTTCATTTCTTTTTGTGGCTGAGTAATATTCCATTGTATATATGTGCCACATCTTCTTTATCCATTCATCCAATGATGGGCACTTAGGTTGTTTCCATCTCCGGGCTGTTGTAAATAGAGCTGCAGTGAACATTGTGGTACATGACTCTTTTCGAATTTTGGTTTTCTCAGGGTATATGCCCAGTAGTGGGATTGCTGGGTCATATGGTAGTTCTATCTGTAGTTTTTTAAGGAACCTCTATACTGTTCTCCATTAGGTGGGGTTTTTTGGTTTTGTTTTTTTTGTCTGAGCGGCATGTGGGATCTTAGTTCCCTGGCCAGGGATCAAACCCGCATCCCCTGCAGTGGAAGCGTGGAGTCTTAACCACCGGACTGCCAGGGAAGTCTCCAGTCCTAGGTGGTTTTACCAGGGAATTCTACCAAACATTTAAGTTAGAAGTAATATCAATCTTATTATTCCACGTAAGTGATAAAGAACACTTCCCAACTTATTTTATGAAGCTATCATACCTTAACACCAAAACTTGATAGGGACATTCCATAAAAGGAAAATTACAGGCCAATCTCATTCGTGATCATAGTTGCAAAAATCCTAAGAAAATAGTAGCAAATTGAATCCAGCATCTATAAAAAGCCCAGCATGTTATGGCCAAGAAGTGTTCATTCCAGAATGCAAGGTTCGTTTAATAATTGAAAATCAATAAATATAAATTCACCACATCAGCAGAATAAAAGAGGCAAAGCTTATAATCATCTCAAATGATGCAGAAGAAGAATTAGATAAAAGTCAACAACGCTTCCAGATAAAATCTCTTAGCAAACCAGGAAGGAAAGGGAGTCTGCAGAATCTGATACAGGTATGTACAAAAATCTTAACAGCAAACATCATACTTAATGGAAAAATGCTGAAAATGTTTCCTCTGAGGTAAGGAAATGAGAAAAGGATGCCTTCTGTTTACCATTCCTATCCAATAAGTGGGATCAAGCTAACTTTTTGGAGGAAAAGAGTGAAATATTGTAAACTTTTCAGGGCATGTATCCTGTTGGGCTGGAAGGAAGGACTGGGAAACAGAAACACTGACAAGAAGCCATCAGAGTGAAAAGAGTCTTCCGCTTCATTCATCCCTTTTTTCCTTCTGAGGATCAGAACCGCAGTGGGAAGCGACAGTCTTTAGGATGACCAGTCAGTGTTTGGTTCACTCAACTTCAGATCAAGGGGCCTTGAAGTATCTTCTACAACAGCCCTGTTGATTCACAAGAGAACCATGGTCCTGAGAGATTAAACCCGTTGCCCAAGATCCCACTGCCACTTAGTTGCCATCTTCGCTCTCTGGTTGGTAATGCGAGTCCCCCAAGTCCACTGCAAGGGGCCCCAGGTGCAGCAGTGGCTCCGCCTCCTGGGATGAAGCCCCTGGAGCAAAGAATCTCTTGGGCGGGCAGAACGCATCAGCATTGCAGCGTGTCCGGTGGCACACCTTTTGCCCTGCTGACATCCGAAGCAGAATGCTGGGGCTGGTCACGGTTGAACTGTGACATCAGGGAGCAAAATTGCAGGCAGTCTTGAGGAGGGGGGCCAACTTGATGGGGAGACCGCAGAACAGCAGCCAAAGGGAAAGGTGAGAAGGTGGTCATCAAACCTCAAGAGATATAAGGGGCTGGGGTGAGGGCACACTGGACTGATGGGGATCCTCCCCGCACTGGTGAAGTGCGGGCAAGGCCCCTACGCCTGAACGCCCAAGGGTTCTTTTTCCTCCCTCCATAGGGCTGCCAAGCCTCTGGCTCTTCTTGACATACAGAGAGTTTCACGTAAGTACTTGTGTTTTGACCTTTCTTCTGAAGTTCCAAGGAAGTGGCTCCTTTCCCTTGTCACGATGTGTCTTCTTCCTCCCATCCACCTTCTTGTCCAGGAATTAGAACAGTGACAAGGAGAACACAGGCCCCAATTTATGCCCCCATGTGGGCTGACCGATGGCACAGTCCCTGTACCCCGTGGGCAGACAGCTGCTTCCGAGAGAAGAACTGGTGTGTCTCTCAAAGGGCCCCTCCACTCCTGCCTTGGCTTCAACACAGCTTTGCTCTATCTTCCCAGGGCCAGTCCAGGACCAAGTCCCAGCCCTGCAGCCCCCTACCCAGCCCTCAAGACCTCCCCAAGGCCAGTTCCTGATGAATGACAACAACAGTCTCCCCACATTGGAGGACCAAGTCCTCTGCCCCATTTGCCTGGAGGTGTTCCGCAACCCGGTCACTACCGCCTGCGGGCACAACTTCTGCAGGACCTGCCTCCAGGGTTTCTGGGACCACCAGGCAGCTGTGGGAGAGACGCTCTATTGACCCCAGTGCCGAGAGAGCTTCCCCTCCAGGCCTCGCCTCTGCAAGAACGTCATCCTGGAGGAGATGGTGACCTGTTTCACCCAGGCTAAGGGCCAGGCCTTGGGGTCCTCACAGAACCTGGTCGGGGGCCCAGAGACATGCCCTGCGACTTCTGTGCCCCAGAGGAGCTCAAGTCAGTCAAGTCGTGCCTGCGGTGCATGGCCTCCCTGTGCGAGAAGCACCTGCGCAGCCACTTCGAGGACCAGGTGTTCCAGGGCCACCAGCTGCTGGAGCCCGTGTGGTACCTCAAGAGCCGGCTGTGCCGGAAGCACCGCAAGCTACAGAGGCTGTACTGCCGCACGGAAGGCTGCTGCGTGTGCGGGGCCTGCCTGCTGAAGGAGCACAAGAACCACGACACCATCCCCCTGGAGGAGGAGTGTGCCGGCAAGGAGGTGAGGCCGGAGCTGGGGGGCTGGGGGGAGGGGGAGGGGAGGAGCCAGGGCACTCGGGAGTCCTCCGCGGAAAGGGAAAGTCTCTCAGAAGCTCTGGGCACCCCTTTCCTCGGAGGAAAGTTATGCAGCCATTACAGCGATGGTCACGATGGGGCTTCCCCGGTGGTCCAGTGGTTGACACTCCACACTTCCACTGCAGGGGGCACAGGTTCCATCCCTGGTCTGTGCACGAGGCTCCCACATGCGGTGCTACGTGGCCAAAAAAAAAAAAGATGGTCACGAGGGTCCTGCCAGGACATGAAAAGTGATGGCAAGTTGAATGAATAAGGATCCAAAATTATTTGTGATGAATCCTATTAAAATTTTTTTTGCACAGAAAAAGGAAAGGCTGAAAGAGAACATATCAAAATACAAACATGTCATGTTCAGTTGGGTGAATCCCTTCCTTTTTTCTTATTGATTTATTGATTGATTTTTTGGCTGCGCTGCATCTTCATTGCTGCGTGCGGGCTTTCTCTAGTTGTGTCGAGCGGGAGCTACTCTTCATAGTGGTGCATGGGCTTCTCATTGCGGTGGCTTCTCTTGTGCGGAGCACAGGCTCTAGGGCACACAGGCTTCAGTAGTTGTGGCTCGCAGGCCCTAGAGCACAGGCTCAGTAGTTGTGGCGCACGGGCTTAGTTGCTCCGTGGCAGGTGGGAATCTTCCCAGACCAGGGCTCGAACCCATGTCCCCTGTGTTGGCAGGTGGATTCTTAACAACTGTGCCACCAGGGAAGCCCCCGTTTTTCTATTTTAAAATTTTGTTTACTGTATTTGTATTGCTTTTATAATGGAATACTTATATTTTAGACATTCTATCATGTATATTCTAGAACTGTGCTCTTCCAATGTAGCCACCTGTTGATGGTCCCTGGCAAGAATGAAGCTTGTGCCGGAATGTAAGCCAGCTCATCGCACTCTGCAGTTCAGCTGATGCTTTTCTCGTAGCGAGACTTTCTCAACAAAGGAAGCAGCGCGTTGGTTTACAGTCTGGCAGGAGCTTCTTCTTTTGTTGTGGGTCAGCAACAGTTCATAGACAGGCCCTTGGAATAGCACTGTCCTATAGTAGATTGTAAAACATGACAATGCCCACCTTTGGAGCAGGTGAGACTAAAGGCTTATGTGGAACTTGGAAACATAATGCTGCCTGGGCCTGGCAGCGCTGCCCAGGGAGCCAGGTGCTCCATATCTGATGGGCTCCTCTTCGCCCCACTGCCTCTCAGGCTTCTCAAGTCACTGAACCCTCCACAGCAGCTTCTTGTGATCTGAAACCCAATGGTCCTCACTGTCAGGGACAAAGAACCTGATACCTAAGAACGAGGAGAGAGTCTCTCAGGGAGTGAGAGAACAGGAGCAGAGGGGTGGCCCTCAGGGACTTCCCTGGTGGTCCAGTGGTTAAGACGCCGCAATTCCATTGCAGGGGGCACAGGTTCGATCCCTGGTCGGGGAACTAAGATTTCGCATGCCATGCCACTTGGCCAAAGAAAAAAAAAAGAGGGGTGGCCCTGGGCCATCTACCCTTCCGCTCTGTCCATCCTCATTCTCATTCAAACCTCTTAAGAATGTAAGAGGTGAGGACTGCCCTGGTGGCACAGTGGTTAAGAAGAATCCACCTGCCAATGCAGGGGACATGGGATTGATCCCTCGTCCGGGATGATCTCACATGCCGCGGAGCAGCTAAGCCCACGAGCCACAACTACTGAAGCCTGTGCACCTAGAGCCCGTGCTCCGCAACAAGGGAAGCCACCGCAATGAGACGCCCATGCACCGCCATGAAGAGTAGCTCCCGCTCAACGCAACTAGAGAAAGCCCGCACGCAGCAACGAAGACCCAGCACAGCCAAAAAATAACTAACTAAATAAAATTGATTCTTTTTAAAAAAAAAAACAAAGAATGTAAGAGGTCCGTCTCTTCTGGGCTTGACGTGGGGCTGCTTACAGAAGCGCTTCTGCTGGGGCACCTCTCTGAATCAGTGGCTCACTCCTCTTGCACCCCACCCTCTCACCCCAGGTCAAGGTTCAGAAGGTCCAGGCCAAAGTGGAGAGCCAGACGCCGGTCGTCGCCTCTGACAGCCAAAAGCGCCGGGGCCAGGTGGCATTTCTCTCGGTAAGGTTGGTCCACCCCCAGCCCCAGCCCAGACTGAGGGGACCTCTCAGGGCTTGGAGGGAATGGGGTGAGGCCAGGAGGACAGAGACGGAATGCCTAAGCAGAAGACAACGGCGGTACCGGCTTGGGGCCCAGAGATGCCTCTCTATACGCCCTTCCACCCCCCAGAAATTGATCCAGACAGCTCGGGATGAGGTGAACGCCTGCTTTTCGGAGATCATCCAGGAGGTCAAACAGATGCAGATGAAGGTCTTGGATTTCATGGAGAAAGAGGAGGCGGCCGCCCTGGGGAAGCTGGGCGGCTCCATCCAGCAGAGCCACAACCGCCTCCTGAAGCTGGAGGGGGGACAGCATCTGGCTCCACACCCTGCTCGCCAACCAGAGCCACCAGCAATTTCTGCAGGCAAGGCCCCACCCTACCCCCACCTCTGCCCCACGCCCATCACAACCTCCACTAGGCCACAGTGGCTGTGCCTTTAACATCCCTAACCTAAGATGTCCAGAAAACCGGGAGGAGGGGAGAAAGAGGTCCAGGTTTGAACATGGGCAGCTTTTCCACCTGCCCCATGGTTCTGGGGACCGCTAAGCCCCTGGCATAAGCAGGAGTTCCTAGAATCTGCTTGGGGCCTGGCTAACAAATGGTATTGCCAGCCCCGCCCTGCACGCAGGAGTTCCCCAGGCTGAAGCACTTCCCGGCCTGCATGGAACCCCTGATGAGCACCAAGTGTAAGGAGAAGCAGAGCTTCCTCCTGCTGCCAGAGACCTTGGCAGAGCTCCGGACCCGGCTGGTGGACGTGGGTCTCAGCTTCATCAACCAGCTCTTCCTGAAGGGTTGGTTAGTACCTGGTTGCCTGGGACCCCTGAAGACTCACCTGCATTCTGGGTGTGGGCCGGCCCTACAGGGCAGCGGTTGGGATTCCAGGCACTTGTAGAGAACCCTGCCTGTCTGTGTGCACCTTCCCCAGGTAACTCAACCTCCTAGAAGCCCATGCCTCTCTCTGGAAAGATGCTGGGCTGTGAAAGTGTCCTCAGCAAAGCCCCTCCATCTTCCCCAGGCATCAAGAGGAACTCATATGAGGTGCTGCCCCCAGCTGTGGACAGGGAAACACTTCTCAAGTGTGAGTCCTCAGTACTGGGGTCCAGCCCCAGGGGTGGGAAGGAAAGGAACAGGGCCCTTGGGTGCCTTGACTTACCGAGCCCCACCTCCATTCAGGCCAGGGCTCCAGAGAGGTGCCAGCTCTCTCCTGCCCTGACCTCGCATTCTGGGCTGGAGACCTCAGAAGGACTTGGCCCGTGACTCCAAGGCCCTGATAGGAAGGGGAGAAGGCCGTCCTGTCCCACCCCCATGGGTGGGCAAGGCCTCACCTACTACCCAGAGGCCAGCTCTGCAGCCCCCTGTGGCCCTGATATGGCACAACCTCTGCCCTCAGCTGGGTGCCTGCCGACCTCCCCTGGACTTTAGCCAAGCCAGCTTGGACAACCCAGCCCATTTCTACCTCAGCCAGTTTCCCTTTTCATTTAATGTCCCTGCAGCCCCTCTCCCAGGCTGGGCTAGGGGCCAAGTGATTCTCTAAGAAATCACTGGTGATTTCTCTGAGATCTCCAGGGTTAAGGTTGCATTGCCTTTGATGAACCCTTCTGAGTGACCTGCTCCAGGAGCTCTTGACCCTCCCTCAGTCCCACTCAATCTTGTGCCCTGAACAAACAAAAAAGATTATGTTAGGGTTTTGGGAGAGGGGGGCAGATAGGAGGACTCTCGGTTCGCAACTTCTCTAGGAAGGCAGACCTTTGGACAGCACCCAACTCAGCATTCCTCCGGACTATGTCAGCACCCCCAGGGGGCCACAGTTGGAGACTTAAAGAGGGGGGTATAGAGGGGCCACTTCTGGGAGCTGGGGGTGGAAGCATTTGGTGACTTCTGTGCAAAAGCCATGCGGCTTCGGCCCCTCCCCCCTCCGGGCCTCCAGCGCTCTGCGCCCGGGGCCAATGACCCTGGCCTCCTTTCCCATCCCCCTTGCCCCAGGTTATTGCAGCCTGAACTTCCACCCCGCCACGGCCAGTGAGGAGCTGTTCCTGTTCTAGGAGACCCACTCGGTGCTAAACCTGGGCATCCTCCTGGAGCCCTTCGCCGCGGGCGGCCCCTTCCCGGGCGGCTTCAAGCAGTGGCCGCAGGTGCTGTGCTCGCGCGGCCTGGCAGAGGGCTGCCACTAGTGGGAGGCCGAGGTGTCCAACTCGTGGGCGTGCCTGGGCGTCACCTACCGCCGCATCCCCCCCGCTCAGCGGCCGCCCGCGCCGCAACATCATCTACCTGCTAGGCCGCAACCCCTACTCAGTGGTGCTTGGAGTGGGACTCGCTCAAGTTCTCCGTGTGGCACACAACACGCAGACGGTGCTGCACGGCGGCTACCACCGCACGCTCGGCGTGGCGCTCGACTGCGGCGCCGGCTGCCTCTCCTATGGCGTGGCGGGCGGCGTGAGCCTCATCTACCGCTTCCTGGCCTCCTTCCTGGAGCCGCTCTACCCCGCAGTCATGGTCAGCAGCGGTGCCTCGGTCACCCTCAAGCAGCGCCCGGGGGCGTAGGTGGCGGCCAATAAAGCTGGACTCAAGCGCTGGCTGGCCCGCTGGGAGGGGCGCGCTGGGGAGGGTGGCCGGCCCGCGGGGACCCCTGGCCCGTGGTTGAGGGGTGGGCGGGGAACCTGCCTCCCGACCCGCTGCCTGGACTTGACCTGCGGCGCCTGCCCAGTGGTCCCGGGAGGTCCTGGGAATCTCAGAAAACAGGCCGACCCCTCTGGCCTCACCGTCACGGGAGAAGGGCTCTGAACCAGAATGGAGAGCCCCCTGGACTGGGGACAGCCCTGTGGCCTCCGGGGCGGCAGGGAGGTTTCTGGCCAGGATGCACGGCCTCCCCCGCCCTTGAGTTACCAAACCCCATCAGAGGTTCTCCGGGTTGGTCCTGGCTACTCAGCACCAGGGCCTTGTTGCCCGAGAATGGGCGGGGCTCTGACCAGGTGGCTTCTCTCCGGCTCCTCCCCCGCAGCTGGCCAGACTGAGGGTTGGCACCTGACCCACCAGGGTAGAGGTGTTCTGTCTGTGTTACTGGCTTAATTGGAGGCTGGGAAGTTAAGCCAAGGAATCCATGACTATCCCAGACCCCACCCCATCCCCACCCCCGAAAAAAAGGCTGAGGGACTAGGTCCAGGCGGGGCTGGGGCCCCTGACCCTGCTGCCCAGCAGACTTTCTCACACAGCAGGTGTTTTACAGCATGGAGAGGGTGTGGAACTGAGGCTGTCCGGGTGGGAAAACCTTAACCCCCCTGCACCTTCCCCAGTGTTCCTGAAAGCTCTTTTCCCCACCCCCATCCCTAAGCAGAGGGCACTCAGCTGACATGGGTAGCACTGCCCGAAAGCAAAGGGGCTTCGTCCACATGCAGGCCTCTGCCATCTGACCTGCCCAGCAGGGTGTGTAGAAGTCAGCAGGAGAGGCTGGGCCTGGGCTGGGCCCCTGCCCTGCGACCCTGGCAGGAGTGTGACTGGGGACCCGGCCCCTCTGGGGAAGCAGCCTGGGCATTTCCAGCCTCAACCAGTCACTTGTTCCTGTGGCTTCTCATGTGAGGGCCTCGGTAAGGTTAATGATTGGCTCTCAAGAGGAAATGATACAAGTCATGGGGAAGAAAATCCCTGGGGCCACATCATCCAGAACCAGGGTGTGCCTGAATTCCATCCCCGCCTGGCCTGTTCTCGGAGAAATTAGTGACCCTAGTTTCTCACTGGGGGGGGCCGTCATTGTGGAGCCTGGCAGGGTGGCCACGCAGCAGGCGTTGGGTGCGCTCTGACGGCCTTGCAGGGTGGGGCGCCCTTTGGCTGCCTTGAGCCTGGGCTTCGGCTCATGTTGACCTTCCTCCCTGGAGGCTCCGCTCAGCACCAATCCAATCTCTTTCATCCTCACAGGCTGCTACTGGTGTGGATGGGTAAGAATGAAATCTAAACTTTTTCCCATTCAACAGAAAGCTTGCACGCCAAAATGCTCAAATCTTGCCTCCCCACCCCCAAAACCTATTCCTCCTGGGCGAGAGGCTGCACGCTTCCTAATCTATGGGCTGAGGTCAACAAATGCTGAGGGGACTTCCCTGGTGGCACAGTGGACAAGACTCCTTGCTCCCCATGCAGGGGGCCTGGGTTCAATCCCTGGTCAGGGAACTAGATCCCATATGCAAGCTGCAACTAAGATCTCGCATGCCACAACTAAGGAGCCGGCAAGCTGCAACTAAGGAGCCCGCCTGCCACAACTTTAGACCTGGTGCAACCAAATAAATATTAAAAAAAAAAAAAAAGAAAGAAATGCTAAGGAGGTAACTGTGTAGCTGCATGGATCTGAGTCCTTCCCCAACAGGGAGCTGACGAGGGGGGCTACCCTCGCCAGTTCCTCCTGGTTCTCAGGGACACTTCACGTGGTGCGTGATGCTGGAACGGTGATGCCCTCAGGCACACATTGGTGTGAAATCCGTATCAGAAGCATGCCATTTGCTTTCTTAAACAGTTCCTGATTTGAAGTTCCTAGGCCCCGAGGGATCCACAATGGTAGTTCTGGGGGTCGTCAGATACTTGCCAATATTTCAAAAAGCCAAATGGCAAGTAGGCCTGCATGTCAGTGAGGCTGGCCAGCAAACCAGAATGTCAGGGTTCCTGGCTCAGCATTTGCTTCCTGGGGGAAAATACCAAAGCGGGAGCTTTGGGGCACAGGATCAGCCAGTGCTGATAATCCACACTGGTGAATCCTGGCCTTGCCCTTTCCCCCACTGTGGAGTGAGCAGGGAGGGGATTGTCCCTGGAATGCCACCCACACACTTCTCATGCCTTCCTGCTCCTGCCTTAGCACTCAACTAATACGTTTTTCAGGTACTTCCCTGGTGGCGCAGTGGTTAAGAACCCACCTGCCAATGCAGGGGACGCGAGTTCGATTCCCTGGTCCGGGAAGATCCCACATGCCACGGAGCAACTAAGCCCATGCACCACAACTACTGAACCTGTGCTCTAGAGCCCGCGAACCACAACTACTAAGCCCACGTGCTGCAACTACTGAGACCCACGCGCCTAGAGCCCGAGCTCTGCAAAAAGAGAAGCCACCGCAATGAGAAGCCCGCACACTGCAACGAACAGCAGCCTCCGCCCGCCGCAACTAGAGAAAGCCCGCATGCAGCAATGAAGACCCAACGAAGCCAAAAAAAAAAAAAAAATTTTTTTTTTTAATGTGAATCCAGACAGGCTGTAAACTAATCCTTCCCCAAGGATTATTTCACTTAAAAAATTCCCATGTTATTCCTTACAAGAAGACTGTGTTCCTGTATTACTTGGATAAGTTTTAAATTAACCTTTTTGCATATTCTATAAAAGTAATTTTGCTTTTTTTAAAGAATAACCTGTATATTTTTAAAATATATTTGGCCATGTCGGGTCTTAGTTGTGGCCCACAGAATCTTTGGTTGCTTCTCTCTAGTTGTGGCATGCAAGCTTAGTTGCCCCACCGCATGTGGGATCTTAGTTCCCCAACCATGGATCGAACCTCCGTCCCCTGCATTAAGAAGGCAGATTCTTAACCACTGGACCACCAAGGGAACTCCAAAAGTAACTTTGCTTTTATTTAACAAACACATAGTGCCTACTACGTGCCAGGCCCTGTGCATGGCAAATGAAATGTTCATGGCAAATATGAACTCATTTAATCCTAACAACCCTATAAATAGGTATTAATTCTCCCCATTGTATGCAGGAGGAAACTGAGGATGAGAGGCTAAGTGGCTTGTCCAAGGTCTTGAAGGTACATAAATTGGAGAGCCAGGATTTGAACCCATACAGTCTGCTTTTTCAATCACTATGCTATACCACCTCTTCTATGACATTCATTATAGAAAATGTACACAATATAGAAACACAAAAGAAAATAAAATATTCCTATCATGATCCTACTGAGGCAGGAGATAGGTGGGCCCCAAACTAGACATTTATAACTGGCCTCCTGTTCACACTTCTTGGGGTGAGAAGAAGATGGGCTCCAGGCCAGACATTCATTACCAACCCCCTGTTTACATTTCCTGAGGCAAGAGACATACGGGCTCCAGGACTACATACTTATTTACCAGACTCCTGTCTATATTTCAAGATCTGCACTTCGATATAAGAAACAACAGGAATAGGGTAGGTAACTGGACATTGAATGCTTTTATGGCAGGGACAGAGAGGGGTTAAACCCTGTTAAAAGATCACGAGGTCATATATTTCCCATCTTTGGGGCAAGGGAAACATTGCACATGTGCAGAAAGGCTCCTTGGGGGTCAAAGAGGAGGGAGCACCACTCCATAATATGTGATACCTTGGCCGTCCCATAGGCCTCTGGGCTGTAATCCATCTTGGGAAAAGAGTTGTGCATGCATGTTGGGGAGGGTCCTAGGGCAGGGCAGGGCAGGTGTGGTGGCTGGGATTCCTGGTTTTCATCCAGGCTACCCAGGTTCAATTCCTGGGCAGGGAATTAAGATCTCGCTTCATGCCACCATTCACTGCTGCCTCTCCAAGATCACTACTGCCTTCCCCCAGAGATAACCACTCCTGGAGAATTTCCTTGCAGTCTTTTTTTTTGGGCCACGCTGCACGGCTTGTGGGATCTGAGTTCCCAGACCAGGGATCAAACCTGTGCACCCGGCAGTGCAAGTCCTAACCACTGGACCACCAGGAAATTCCACCTTGCAGTCTTCTTTTCTTATACAGATGTAGATGTTGAAGATGGAGATAGCTAAAAGATAGTTACAACTCGTATCGTGCATTTTCCAAAGTTACTTTCAAAATACAAAAATGGCTTGTTCACTCACTGGCTGTATAATATTACATCCTACACATCTGTCCTATATCTTTGTTTTGTCTTTAACACCTTCCCTGATTCCCTCTAGAGGTGGGTGGCAAGTGGCAACCCAGCCAAAGCCACAGATGTTGCTTCCTGGATGTCACCGCAAGTTTGACTCAGGAGGGGAAGGGTTAAAGTACGGAGCTGAAGGAGGCTGGCAGCATCGATGGTTTCCATTGTCTCACCATCCCATCCCACAGGTGAGGACAGAGCAGGAAGCAGGATCAGATGGCAGGAGCCTTGGGAGGGAGCCTTAACCCTTCCCTCCCCCAAGAGAAGGTGTGCTCAGGCTGGAGGTGGAAGGGAGAGGATGTTTGTGGGAGCCCCTGGCAGAGGCCCTGCCTGAGGCCCTGCCTGGCATGCAGTGGGCACCTGATGCTGTTGGGAGCATCTCACCCAACAGGGCTTATGCTCAACTCCTCCCTCTTCCAGTGAGGAAGGCACCTGGTGGTAACCTGGACCAGGTCCCACCAGCTCAGGAGAGGTGGACCCTCTCCAGCCTTCCCTGCTAGCCCAGTCCCACCCCACCCCGGCTCCTTGCCAAACATCAGTCTTCACTCGTTTTCATGGGCTTCATCACCAGCCCCCACTCCATTCTACTCTTCAAAGCGCTTGCCTCCTGGCCTTTGCACCTGCCATCGCCCCTGCTGGGAGCCCTCTTCCACCCTCATCCCCTTCCTTACTCCTCCTCATTACTTATTACTTTCTCCTCCCTAGTCCTTAAGTCTCAGCTAAGATGTGCCGCGTCACAGAAAGCCACTCTTGAACCCTCCTCTCCCTAAGCCAGGTGGGCTTCCCCCTCTCCTGCCATCGCCCTCTGCATGCATCCCTCCTCACACCCACCTTGTTTCATGTGGGAATTCTCCATCAGACCAGCGCCTGGCCGGGTATTTCATCTCTGTCTCCATTGCTTAACCCCTGGAGGGTCGGAGGCCACTCAGATCCTCTCCTGGGTCAGGCCAGGCTGGGTGCAAGTGGCCCAGGCATGGCTGCTCACCTGCTTCTCCCTTTGCCATCCGTTTGCTTCCTCCTGAAGCCAGTTCCACGCACTTACTGCATCCAGATAGTTGCAAAGGACCTGCTTTTTCCTCCCGGATTTCCATCTCGATCTCACCTCTAGCCTGAAGGTTCTTCTTTATATATATATATATATATATATATATATATATATATATAAAAATTTATTTATTTTTGGCTGCGTTGGGTCTGCATTGCTGCGCACAGGCTTTCTCTAGATGCGGCGAGCAGGGGCCACTCTTTGTTGTGGTGCGTGGGTTTCTCATTGCGGTGGCTTCTCTTGTGCAGGCTTCAGCAGTTGTGGCACGCCGGCTCAGTAGTTGTGGCGCACGGGCTTAGTTGCTCCACGACATGGCATGTGGGATCTTCCCAGACCAGGGCTTGAACCCATGTCCCCTGCATTGGCAGTCGGATTCTTAACCACTGTGCCACCAGGGAAGTCCCACCTGAAGGTTCTTTGAGGCTGAGGACCCTCCAGCAGGTGTGTGAGGGGAGAGACACAGACCTCTCCGGCCTCTGTTTCCTGACCTATAGAAAGGGATGGACTGGGACTTCCCTGGCGGTCCAGTGGTTAAGGCTCCGTGCTTCCAATGCAAGGGGCGTAGGTTTGATCCCTGGTCAGTGAACTAAGATCCCACATGCTGTGCAGTAAGGCCAAATGAATAAATAAATAAAATAACAGATTTTTTTTTTTTTTTTTGCAGTACGCAGGCGTCTCACTGTTGTGGCCTCTCCCGCTGCGGAGCGCAGGCTCCGGACGCGCAGGCTCAGCGGCCATGGCTCACGGGCCCAGCCGCTCCGCGGCACGTGGGATCCTCCCGGACCAGGGCACGAACCCGCGTCCCCTGCATCGGCAGGCAGACTCTCAACCACTGCGCCACCAGGGAAGCCCGAATAACAGATTTTTTTAAAAAGCATGGATCGAGATATCACCCATATTTGCTGAAGGTTATACGACTCCCAGGGCTTCTCAAACCAGGTGGTTGGGGAACGGGGGCGTTTCAGGTAGAGACAGGACTAGGGTGAAGCAAGTGAGACCCTCACCAAGGGCATAACATTTAAGAGCAGGTGCCAAAAAACTCAGAAATCAAAGTAAATGATACTTTAAGGCAATATATGACAAAATCAAAATTAATGCAAAAACCCATGATAGACAGAATATCAAAATTGTAAATAAAGACCCACCTTTTGGGAATTCCCTGGTTGTCTAGTGGTTAGGACTCCGCTCTTTCACCGCCAGGGGCGTGGTTCAGTCCCTGGTCAGGGAACTAAGATCCCACAAGCCGCACAGTGTGGCCAAAAAGAAGAAGAAAAAAAGACCCATCTTTTATAACCTGACCCATTGCTTGTACTACCTGCTCCATACCCCTCGCACTAATCCCAGCCCTGATTCCAACAAAATTTTACTCATGAAGCCAAGTGACCACTCCATTGGCCATACTTTATTGGTCTGATTTTCTAAAAATGTTACCTTTAAATTATTATTAGGTTATCATTTATCTTGATCACTGAGTTTTGCTGGTGTCCCAGTACATTTTGAGCTCCAGGCAAGTGCTTCACTCATCTCACCCCAGACGGGGTGTCACATGTCTGGAATTTCGTAGCTGGACCAGGGCGAGGTGTCAGGGATGCCAACTGTCCTGTAAGCTCAGAACAGTCATTCTGCAAACGCCTATAATGCCCCGTTGTTGGTAACGTGTATGTACGCCGATGCTTCAAATGATTAAGTTAAATAATGTTTGCTTAGCTGCTCAGCCTTGCCAATATCACAATCAAAGTGTCAGAAGCCCAAACGCACCCATTAAAAGGCTTTTGGCTCACTGCCAAGTGTTTCTGAAAGCTGAATCTTCTTCATTTACCGCTACAGATGCTTCCTGCCTGGAGAGTATGAACCTTGGTGCCTTTTGTGTTTTTACACGCAATTGGAGATGACACCAATGGTTAGGTTTCCGCCCAGTTTGTTCCAATGCTCCACAGATGTGTCTTGTGTGGCTCCTGTGCGCTAGGCACAGGGCTCCTGGGAGGAGAGGGGCGGAGGGGGTGGTGGGAAGCAAGATAGACCCTGTCTGCCCTGGCGCAGCTTGGGGGGTAGAGGGGACAGACCGTAAGTTCAGTCATGGTGGTGAGTGTATCTAGCCACACACTAAGATTAAGGCTCCTCAGGGGAAGAGATGACCAAGGAGCCATCCCACACCAGGTGTCCCTAAAGAAAAGAAGTTGACCTGAGATGGGGAGGGTGTGCCAGGTGGAAGCAGGGTGGTGGCTGGTGGAGGGTGGAGACCGGTTTTATTGCCACATCATTACTGAGCTTGCACCATGACAGTCCTCAGCAAACATGATGTGCTGGTTAAGCATCTGGACTCCAAAGCCAGACGTGCCGGATTCAAATCCTGGCTCTGCCACTTACAGCTGTGTGACCCTGAACAAGTTACTTAACCTCTCTGTGCCTTAGATCCATAATCTGAAAAAAAAGCAAAATAACAATAGTACCCACCTCTGTATTTTAGGAAGCAAAGAGAATCCCAGCATGACTGGAGCTTGGGGAGAGAGGCTGAGAATGGCTGAAAATGAATCTGAGGAGGTGAGTGGAGCCAGATGGCGCAGGGTCTTGTAAACAGCCTCTTTGGTCTTTAGGGTTTATCCAGGATCAGTGGGAAGAAACTGCAGGGTTTCAGCAGGAGATAGCTGAGCGAATCTGGACAGAGCGCCGGCCTGGAGGAGGGAGGGGAGCATCAGTTAGAGCAGGAAGAGTGGTCAGGAAGCTGATGCAGCCGCTCAGGGAGAGAGAAAGACAGCCCGCTCCGGGCTGGGCAGGGTGGACAGAGATGCTGAAGGTATGAAGGGCCAGGAGGCAGCATCTGACTAAGTGTGTGTGTTGGCGGGGGTGGGGGGTGAGGGGTTGGAGGGGGCGGACCAAGGGGAGGGAAAGGGCCCCAGCAGCCCCAGTCTTCTATGTGGAAGGCAGAACTGTCCTCAAGGACGGGGGAATCCCAGAGACAGAAGGTTTACAGGCAGCATGTTGAGTTCACTTTGTAAAATGATGCAATATTTGATATGTACAGAATAATTGATGTCACATATACATAAGCAGTGGAGTGAAATAATAAACACCCAACTTGAAAAGAAAAGAAAAAAACAGTAGTACCCACCTCAGAGAGGATTTAGCGAGTCAATCTACATACCCGGCTGTTTTTACTCATTCAGCAGATGTTCAACGAGCTGAGTGAGGGGTGGTAGAAAAAGAGGGAAGAATATTCTTCCCATAGGTCAAACAGCGGGGACAAAAGTGATGAGCTGAGACAGACTCAGTCCCTGCCCTCACGGAGCCTATGATCTAGTGATGGCAAGAGAGAGATTCATCACAGAATTGTTTAAATCCGGAGTCGGTACACTATGGCCCATCGCCTGTTTCTGTACAGCTTGTAAGCTAATAAAGGTTGTTACATTTTTTTAATGGGGAAAAAAAATCAAAAGAAGAATTAGATTTGGTGACACCTGAAAATTAAATTGCATTCAGGGAATTCCCTGGCGGTCCAGTGGTTAGGACTCTGCGCTTTCACTGCCGGGGCCTGGGTTTGATCCCTGGTTGGGGAACTAAGATCCTGCAAGCCATGCAGCACGGCCAAATTAAAAAAAAAAAAAAAAAAATAGGTGACATTCAAATTTCAGTGTCCATAAATAAAGCTTTATTGGAACGCAGCCATGCTCATTTGTTTTCATATTGTCTGTGGCTGCGTTTGCCCACGATGGCAAAGTTGAGTAGTTTCGACAGAGACTCTCTGGCTTGCAAAGCCTAAAACATTTACCTCTTGGCCTTGAAAAAGTGTGTAACTCCTGATTTAAATCAATATAAACACACCGTGGTGGACAGGGCCAAGCGGAGCAGTAGACCTGTGAGGGGAAGGAATAACCAGTAGCACCAGCCCCAGCAGGGAAACCAGGGAGGGCATCCCGAAGGAAGTGACGCTTGAGCTTCTGTCTGAGGTGACAGGGGTTAGCCAGGCACAGAGGGTCAGGATGGGGCTCCAAGCAGGGGGGAGCAGCAGAGGCAAAGACCCCTCAGCTGGGGGAGCATGACAAGCAGAGAAAGTTCAGGGGGCTGGAGGGCATCAAGTGAGGGAGAGCTACTTGGGGCTGGAAGGGTGGGCAAGGGCCAGGCTTTGAGGGCCCTGTGGCCACACCAGGGGCAGCGGAGGCCAGCGTTGATGGCAAGTTCTGGCTGATGTCGGGCTTTAGGGTTGTTGAGGCACACACGTGAAGGTGCCAGTCTGGATATATGGTCTGGACATAGAACATGTGGAGTGATCAGTATAAAGGTGGTGGTTGGAGCTACAGAAGGGGAGTGAGAAGAGGAGAGGATGGAGGTCAGAGCCTGTGGGACTCGGCCATTTAAAGGTCCAGAGCAAACAGCACGAGTGGCCAGAAACATGGGAGGAAACCCAGGAGAGAATGATGTTCTGCAAGCCAAGGAGAGAGCAAATTTCCAGGAGGGAGGGATCAGTGTGGGCCGATGCTTCAGGCAGATCAAGACTAAACATGCTCATTGGATGTGTAACATGGGAATGACCAGAGAGGCAGAAGTTTTCCTTAGAGGGCGGAGGGGGAGGGGAGGTGTGGACTCAGTGAGAGGAGATGCTGTTCCCACCAAGTCAGGATGTGGAGGGGCGGGGGCGGGAACCCGAGGGGGATATGAGGGGAGGGAGGGTAGATATTTGTTCTTGTTTCATTGTAGGAGAGACTCGAGCTTGTTTAAATGCCATGTGAACTCTTAGTTGCGGCATGCATGTGGGATCTAATTCCCTGACCAGGGATCGAACCCAGGCCCCCCTGCATTGCGAGCACGGAGTCTTAACCACTGTGCCACCAGGGAAGTCCCCCCCAGTTTGTTTTTACATGGACAGTTTTGAGGGTATCAGGGCAGCCCAGGTGGGGAGAACCAGGTGTGGCCTGGGCACCAGGGCCAGGCTGAGTGGGAGTGAGTGGAAGTGTGCTGGAGGTGAAGTGAGGACTCGGGAGGGGATGGTGTAAGAGCAGAAATTCACATGGGGAAGGGATGGGTGAGGAGACGAACCCCAAGGGTGAGCTTCCAGGCATGTGGGCTGGGAGTATTGGGAAACGAGTGTGCAGAGCGGAGGCCTGCCAGGGTGTTGGCAGAGTGATCTGTGAACTCAGAGCTGGAAGGCCTTCCAATGCAGCCCTGAAAAGGGTGGGGGGGGGGGGCTTTTGCAAGGTGGATCTGGTATTTCAGGCAGCGAGGCTGAGGAGAGAGATCTGTCAAGGCTGAGTGTGGGCCTGAAGTGACCCCAGCATCAGGAAGAGAGAAGACAGCCGAGCAAAATCACAAAGGGAAGAGTCTGTAGGGATCAACTGGATGTGAAGATGAAGGCCAAGGGGTGGGAGGGAGGCCCTAGGTGGGATCGAGCCAGAGAACAGAGGAGGGGCCTGGTCTAAGGGGGAGATGGTGCGAGCAGTATGGGGACAGGCTCAGTTCCGGTGACAGTGAGAAAATCTCAAGGAGAAGGGCTTGGAGCTCCAGAGAGGAGGGTGGCAGGGAGGACAGAGTCTGGGTAAGACAGGCAAAAGGAGAAAGAGGGAGAAGGAAGAGGGGACTCAGAGTGAGGGGTGGCCCAAAGCACCGGGGGTCTCGGAGCAAGGGCTGTGCCCAGGTGATGGTTCTAGCAGTGCCTGCCTGCCTGATGACCACTGCCCCTTCCCACACACCCGAAATCAGGGCGAGGCTCAGCACAGGGATGATCCCAAATCAGGGGGCAGGAGGTCACCCTGTGGTTTCTCTTGTCCTGCTCCCCAGGCTGGCCCCAGCATTGGGCGATCTGCTGCCCCTCGATGGGAGCCATCAGGGCATCTCTGCTCCCCCGGGAGGTGGGGGCTGGAGTGGAGGGGGCCGGGGTACGATATACCCCAACATTAGGCCCACAACCATGGCCAGCCCTGGGAGAGACTGTGCACCTCAGATCTGAGTTCAGGGGGTCTTCTGGGGAAATAACCAGCTGGGTGGCATGGCCTAGGCCTCTGGGGCCAGCTGACAAGCTGCCGCATGCCCTGGCAGAGTCGGACAAACAGGCAGAGGGGGGTGACAGGCAGAGGGTAGAAAAAGGATAGAGCTGGTGGAGAAGGAAATGGGCCCTCGAGTAGGAAGGTACCCAGGGGCCCAGAGCCAACAGCATTCAGAAAAGCCTGGACAGACAGACTGTCCCCATTATCCCAGCAGTCGGCACTCTGTCCATGTCAGGGACACCACAGGGTCACTGCCAGAGGCCAAGACCTGGAGAGAAGGGCAGAGGGACCAGAATCACATCCTGGCGCTTTCCAGTAACTAAAATATTTTTAAAGGATGCCAGGTCCTAGGCTTGGGGTGATAAGATCCCAGAATGGGAGGAGTGACTTGGACGGGCAATACTCCATTCCTTCATTCAGCCAATGAGGCAGTATCTGGACAGCACTGAGAACCTCCATCCATACGTGTTGACCCTTCTTATTATAGTTATTATTATCCTGGGCTACACACTGTGCTAAGTGCTGGGGTCGTGTTGATCAACTGGGCAAGAAAGCTCCTAAGCCTCAGGAAGCTTAGTGGGGAGGTGCACAGCACTCAGCAGGATTAATACCTCAACATGGGAGGTCTGGGAGGCCATCCTGGAGGAAGCAGATTCTAAGCTGACAGTTGCAGGCCAACCAAGGGCCAACCGGGTTAAAAAAAAAAAAAAAAAAAAAGGATCATCATGACAGAGTGTTTCAGGGAAGGGGACCAACCATGCAGGTGTGAAGGTCTCAGGGGGTTTGGCAGATGAGCAATGAATGTAGTGGTTGTTATTCTTAGTGATGTACGGCAATTGCGTTATTAACTACTAATTACTTACTATTAATTCTTAAAGATTTATGACTTTGAGTAGGTGCCTCCCTCTCTCTTTGAGCAGATGCCACAGTTTGCTTCTCTGTGGATGAGGACCTTTCCAACTCTGAGTCCCTTGTCACCTACCCCTCACTAACAGCTGTCATGGGCCCTAACAAAACTGGACCTGGTGACCAGGGTGTGCACTCAGACCAACACTTAGGGTACGGAGTCACAGAGGAAGGCTGGGGAAGGCTGTGGGGACTACCTGTGGGAACCACAGACCCTGGCTCTGAGCTCTGCAGCCACAGTGAGTATGCCCCAACCTGGTGGGAGCTTCATTCTGGAGAAGTACCCAGAGTCCAGGATGGTGGAGGGGGTATCCTCACAGCTCTCAATTTCATCTTGATGAGTAGAGGTCGAATATTAGGGTGGGGCTCCCCAGGAAATAGTGAGGTCCTGGAAAACCTCTTGGTTTGATTTTTTCAGAGAGGGTAAGAGCCTCCAGGAAGTCCCTGGGTATTAAGTCCCTGGGTCCCGCCAGAGTACCCAGGGATGGAGTGGAGGGCTACATCTAGCCTGTTCTGAGTACCTGGGGCAGGTACTGCTGTTGCAGGAGAAGCGGGCACGAGGGAATAGTCGAGTCCCAGGTCTTGGGCAAATTCCTGGGATGGGCCGCCAAGGGAGGGTCCTTGGCTTCATGCAGGAAAGAATTCAAGAGCGAGCCATAGTAAAGTGGAAGCGAATTTATTTAGAAAAATACGCACTCCATAGGCAGAAAGCAGTCCCTCTCTGAAGGTGAGAGGGGCCCTGGGGCATGGGGCTGTTAGTTTTTATGGGCTGGGTAATTTCATGGGCTAACAAGTGGGAAGATTATTCCAGCTATTTTGGGGAAGGGGTGGGGATTTCCAGGAATTGGGCCACCGCCCACTTTTGGCCTTTTATGGTCAGCCTCGGAACTGTCATGGTACTGGTATGTGTGTCATTTAGCCTGCTAATGTATTACAGTAAGTGTATAATAAGGCTCCAGGTCTGCGAGAAGTCCTTGGGCCTAGTTGGTTCTAACTAGTTTTTTTGTACCCTCAGCTGTGTCATTCTTTTAATGGTTGTGCCCTGCCCCCTTCCCTCCTGTCTTACTGCCACTCAGTACTGGGCCAGGCTGAGATAAGGGGTGACGAGATGGTGCAGACCCTGGAGTATGATCCCTGTTGTCCCCCACACTGGACCTCTCAAGGCCTGGGACCATCCCTATGGGACCATGGGATAAACCTTAATCCCCTCCTCCCAAAGTTTGTATCCAGAGAACCTCAGGCTAAGCTGAATATGCCCCCAGTAAGAGGCAACCCAGCGCAGTGACTGTTGGCAAGAACATGAACCACGGTCACAACAATGTCTTATGTTTAAGATGGACTCACAACTTGACAGAGTATCTCCTACATCATTCATCCAGAAGTTAAGCCATCCCAGTGGGTGGGAAGCGGTACCTCATTGTGGGTTTGATTTGCATTTCCCCGATGAATAATGATGTTGAATATCTTGTCATGTGCTTGTTGGCCATTTGCATATCTTCTTTGGAGAAGTATCTATTCATATCCTTTGCCCATTTTTTTTTTTTTTTTTTTTTTTTTTTTTGCGGTACGCGGGCCTCTCACTGTTGCGGCCTCTCCCGTTGCGGACGCTCAGGCTCAGCGGCCATGGCTCACGGGCCCAGCCGCTCTGCGGCATATGGGATCTTCCCGGACTGGGACACGAACCCATGTCCCCTGCATCGGCAGGCGGACTCTCAACCACTGCGCCACCAGGGAAGCCCCTTTGCCCATTTTTAATGGGGTTAATTTGTCTTTTTCCTGTTGAGTTGTGAGAGTTCTTTATATATTCTCAATACAAGTCCCTTATCAGATATATGATTTGCAAATATTTTCTCCCATTCTGAGGGTTATTTGTTCACTTTCCTGATGGTGTCCTTTAGTGCACAAAAGATTTTAGGTTTTTTTTTTGGGGGGGGGGCCATGCCACGTGGCTTGACCCCGGGCCCTTGGCAGTGAAAGCTTGGAATCCTAACCACTGGACCGCCAGGGAATTCCCCCAAAGTTTTTAATTTTGATGACATCCAATTTATGTTTTTTCCTTTGTCACTTGTACTTTTGGTGTAGTGTCTAAGAATCCATTGCCTAATTCCAAGGCCATGAAGAGTTACTCCTGTGCTTTCTTCAACAGAATTCAGTGATTTCCCTGTTGGTCCAGTGGTTAAGACTTTGCCTTCCAATTCAGAGGGTGCAGGTTTGATCCCGGTGGGGGAGCTATGATCCTACCTGCTTCCCGGCCAAAAAACCAAAACATAAAACTGAAGCAGTATTGTAACAAATTCGGTAAGAACTTTAAAAATTGTCCACATCAAAAATCTTTTTTAAAAAGTTCACAGTTTTAGTTTTTACATTTCTATCTGTAAGCCTTTTTTTTTTTTTTTTTTCTTTTTTCTTTAAATGGTGTGAGGTTGAAGGCCAACCGCAACCACTTTCTTTTACAGCTACCCAGCACTGTTCGCTGAAAACACTATTCTTCCCACCCCGGATCGTCGCAGCACACTTACGGAAAATCAACTGACTGTAAATGTAACGGTTTATTCTCAATTCTAGTCCACCGATCTATGTCTACCCTTATGCCTGTACTGGTTACTGTAACTTTGTACTAATTGAATACATTTTAAACAATGCATATGAAGGGCTGGCTAGGTGGGGGAGAGGCGCACGCGGAGGTGGTGGGCGCCGTCTGACCTGCCCCCAGGGTTGAGGGGTCCACGCTCTTGTCTGCTCCGCACAGCTGCCTTCCTGGGCTCCCCTGGATGTGGCCCTCAAAGCTCTAAGTTTTCATTGGAAGGACTCCTGGGCAGCTAAAGCCCCCAAAGAAAGAATCCTGCACCCTTGCCTCCCACCCCGCTGCCGCTGGGAGGTGGAGTCTTTTATCACACGCTTTCTCTCTTCCACTCCTGGCGCCCCTAGAACCCAGAGCGGGAAAATCGAGAAGCCGCAAAGTGAGAAGGCGGGCTACGCAAATGACATGCTAACGACATGCAAATGAACCCGCCGAGCTGGGGTCGGGGCCACTCAGAGGAGGGGTCGAGGTTGACAGAAGCGGCTGCGGGCCCCGGGCACCGGGCACGCCCCAGCGCCTCGCCCGGAGGCCTCCCCGCCCGGCTCCCTGGAGACGCGGAGGTGGTCCCGCCCACCGGAGCCCTGCGGCCCGCCCCTCCGGTCCCCGCCGCCGCCCGGCGTCCTGCCGCCTCCACCGCTAGCGGGCCGGGCCGCAGGAAGCCGCGCTCCGCTGGAGTGGAGCCGCCCCTCCGCCGGGCCCGGGCGAGCCGGTGAGCGGGCTGTCCCCGCAGTCCCCAGGGTGCCGGGGTCCCTGTGAGCGCCGTCGCGGGCCCGCCCCGCCGTGGGCCTCCGGGGCCCCTTCCCGCCTGTGGGGGGAGAGGATCCAGAAAAGCCTCTTGCCCGGGTCCTGGGCCGCCCCAGCCTGCGATGGCCTGAGGGGTGAGGGGACAGGCACCAGCCAAGGCCTGGGCTGAAATCTCCACGGGGACGCCGCCTGGACGTCCAGAAGCCCCACCCAGAGGAGATCCATCTCGGGGTGGGTGGGAAGCCGAGTGGAAGGAAACTAGATCCCGACAGCAGGGACTGAGCCAGGGTGACAAGAGGTCAGGAAGTTCCTGCTGCCTATCCCATCCCCCTTCCAGGCTGTGGTCAGCCTGCCCCTGACGGGATGGCGGGGCACCTTTGGAGGCACAGAAGGGAGGAGGGTGGCTGGCGCCAGCCGGCCCCTGCCAGGTGCAGGGATGTGCGGGCTTGTCAACCCCAAGCTCAGGCTGGTTCTTGCTGCTTTCCTGTCCTGCAGGAACCCGCACTGCTGCCTGTCCTGTGTCCTGGGCTTCAGGCCCGGGATCCTGCCTGATGTGGGGCCTGGGGAGAGAGGGGGTCTGCAGGGTCTGGCCATCCTTCCGCTGCTGGTGAAGCTGGTGATTCCTTGTTTTCCTCTCACCAGCTCTCCCACCGCGGGAAGGGGGCAGAGGGAGAGGGGGCGGCCCCTAACCCCAAAGCCCTGTATGAGAGCATCCTCTCACTCTTTTGCCGGTACCTGCAAGCTCAGAGGGGCTGGGACTGGATTCTGAGGGCCTAGCTAGGCCTCTGTCATCAGATGAGAAGCCCTAAAAATCAGCCCAGGGACTGTGTGTGACGGGAGAAGGACAAGAGGTGTCATGTGAACTTCTGCCCTGCCCACAAACCCGGCTTCAGGCCACCTGGGCATGAAGATGGTCTCACTCAGGGTGGGGGACCCCTGAGGGCTGAGGTCGGCAGCTCCTGTGGAAAGCTGCTCGCCTCCAGTCCCGGGAAGGGAGAGTGAAGTGTCTCCAGCCGCGTTTCCCTCCTTTGCCCCAGCCACGCACCAGGCAGTGATTGTGACTCCTGGTTCCCAGTACCAAGGGAAGACCACTTCTCTGCTGGGGCAGAGGTGGAGCCGGAGCCCCCATCTCTGCTCTGCTCCGCTCTGCTCGAGTCTTCTGGAATGGACCTACCTGCTGGGAAACCAGGTCACCCTTGTTCCTGGGCTTGCCTGCCTCCCGGAGAACACAGGTGGGTCACATTAATGTTACATTTTGTGCTCAGGTGGAGGCTGGGTGCGGGTCTGTGAACAGGTCCTGCTCGTGGTATGGAAGGTGGGGAGGAGGAGGGGGGGCGACAGTGATAAACAAGGGAAGGACCCACTCCAATGTGGTGTAAGAACTGCTATTACAGAGAGAAGTACAGGGAAGGGCCTAGCCTAGCCTGGGGTAAGGGTCAGGGTAGCTTCCTGGAGGTGCTGCTGGAGCTGAATCTTGAAGGACCAACAGGACTTCTCTCTGGCTGAGGATTTTGGAATCTCTGCAGCCGGAGGGGGAACCAGCTTGCTGAGGGAGGGGCTGGGGTACAGAAAAGCTATGTGTGTGACCTGGGAATTGGGGGTGTATGGGAGGAGATAGCCTCCTTGTGGAAGGCCAAAGTCTTCAAGACAGCTCCCAGAGAGAGGCCAGGGCAAAGAGAGAACAAAGGTGCTTAGGGTTTCCTGGACTCTGATTGTCTGGGGGGCCTGGAGGGAGGAGAAACTAGCTCCATTGAAAGGTTCAGAGGGAAGGTAAGTGCAGAGTGAAGGTCAGAGTCCTGGACTAAGGGCATGAAAGAGACCTCTCCATAGAGGGGAGACCTCTCCATAGAGGGGAGACCTCTCCATAGAGGGGCCGGACAAGAGCGAAGGAGAGGGGACCAGAGTTGGGAGGGGCTGGGGAGTGCCGGGGTGGGGTGCCATGGGGGCAGCGGGAGGAAGTGAGGGTGGTGGAGGGAAGGCTGGCGGCCCTTCTGGGAGGAAGGGGAAGGTGGCAGGTCCGGGAGGACTGAGGGGCCGGGATGCGTGGGGAGGGGGGTGAGCAGTAGAGCAGGGTGGGGAGACTTGACATTCACAGAGAGGATCAGGTGGCACCAGTGGCCTTTTCATTTGCCAAGGGAACAGAAATCCTGGAAGGGGCGAGAGCCAGTTTGCTGGAGAAGCCTGTGCCTGAGGTTTGCCCCGAGCATGGGGCTGAGCCAGGAGAATTGGAGCTGGGGGATCTCTAGGGCTAGTGTCATGTGCAGGAGCTAGGAGGGCAGGAGGTGCTCCCAGCCCACACACAGGACTCGAGGTCCCCCCCACACACACGTATGCCCCCCACACACATATGCCCCACACTCTCCGGGGCTAGGGATGAATGGGCTGCTCCCCTTGGCAGGGCCCCTGGGGGTCCTCTGGGGAGGGAAGAGGCCTTGTGGCTGGAGAAGGGATTGGAGCCTGTGAAGGAGGCAGTTACGGTCCGGCTTAGGTGCTGTGTTAAAGCTCCTGGGCCCTGGGGTGGGGGGGAGGGGTGGGGTGCTGGGCTTGGCAGGAAGGGGGTTTCATATTTCTGGTAGTTTCCTGAGTTTCCATGGATCTTCCGGGCCTGGGGCTAAAAGGAGGGAGGCTTGGGAACAGGAGCTCCTGGGACCCTTTGGCTCTTTGGAGAGCCAGGATGGAGGGGACTGGAAAAGGGCTCGACATCTGGGGAGGGGGCTGGGGCTTTGCAGCCTGGTTAAGGCAGCTTCTGTGATGGGGGGAGTGGCCTGGGTGGTGGCGAGGAACCGAGGTAGGACTGAATCAAAGATGTGAGGGTGTGTGTATCTGTCTGCAGAGCATGCAACCCTGTGAGTTTGTGTGTGTCCTTACGTCTGTGTAGCATGTGTCTGTCTGTGTGCATTTGATTGTATGTCTCTAGGCTTGTCTGAATTTGTCTCTTTAAGTGTGTATCTGTGTATGTCTGTGTGTGTCTGTATATGTCTGTGCGCATCTGTATGTGTGACTACTGTGTGTGTCTGTGTGTCTCTAGACTTTTCTGTATGTGTCTATGTAAGTGTGTGCACATAAATCTGTGTGCCTGGGTGGTTCAATGTGTTTCTCTCTGCCTGTCTGTGTGGTGTGTGTCTGCGTGTGTATCTTTTTTTTTTTTTTTTTGGCTGCGTTGGGTCTTCGTTGCTGCACACGGGCTTTCTCTAGTTGCGGCGAGCGGGGCTACTCTTCATTGTGGTGCACAGGCTTCTCATTGCGGTGGCTTCTCTTGTTGCAGAGCACGGGCTCTCGGTGCGCGGACTTCAGTAGTTGTGGCGCGCGGGCGCTAGAGCGCAGGCTCAGTAGTTGTGGCGCAGGGGCTTAGTTGCTCCGCGGCATGTGGGATCTTCCCGGACCAGGGCTCGAACCCGTGTCCCCTGCATTGGCAGGCGGATTCTTAACCACTGCGCCACCAGGGAAACCCTCTGCGTGTGTGTCTGCGTAAGCCCTCGTGTAGCTGTTCTGTGTACGCCCCTGGGGGGCCCCAGCCCTGTCTTGTTCACCTCAGCCGTCACAGCAGCACTGACAGGGAACCTGGCTGTTGATGTGGCATCGCGAAAGCCCGTGTTTGTGAGCAGGAAGCCTGGTTATGAATGTTCGGAAGGTATCCGTGTGCGCCTGTGTCGGGGCTAGGCTGGCTCAGACGCCTGCTCCATTCTGGAAGCGACTGTCGAGTGTTTGCCACGTGGTGTGTGCGGGCGGGCCAAGGCTGGCTGGGAGGTCCCACCTGCCGACCACTAAGTGATGTAACAACCAGAAAGAATTCCACGCACCTGCCTTGTCTCACTTATGGCTCACCTGCTTGCCCCTCCTGTCCCTCCCTCCAGGCTTGCTCTGGGAAGTAGGTGAAAGGAGATGCCCAGGCCAGCGCATGGGCCTCTGGCCACCTCCCAGGGGGCGGTGCCCCTCTGTGATACCTGGTGCTGGGGCAAGAGGAAGGGACGGTTTCAAGCACCCAGGGAAGGTGGCAGGTGGGCCAAGGGAGGGCTGGCAGCTCCATTCTGTCCCTTCCCCAGGCGGCCCGGGCAGTAGGAGCAGTGGCCGCGAGGCTGTGGCGGCAGCACTTGGAGCCGAGGATGCCCCAGGCCCTGGAGTGTTCGGAGGGCTGCTGGGCCTGGATGGTGCTCCTGGCCTCTGTGGTGACCCAGGGCCTCACCCTGGGCTTCCCCACATGCATCGGCATCTTCTTTGCTGAACTGCAGCGTGAGTTCCAGGCCGGCAACAGCGAGACCTCCTGGTTCCCGTCCATCCTGACAGCCATGCTCCACGCAGGGGGTGAGCAGCCAGGGGAGGGCTGGAGGGAGGGATGAAAAAGAGCCTGGGTGGGGGAGGAAGCCACAACCTCCCTGGCCTCCTGGGTCCCTCTCTCTGAGGCCACAGGTTTTGCCCTGTGCTGTGTATCCCTAAGACCTCCTCTGATTTCAACAGGGCCAGTTCCCCTGCCTGGAGTCTGGCGGGCCTGGGCTGGGCTGGACTGGGCTGGGGAGGGGCAGAGGGTGGAGAGACCCCTAAGAGGTAAAGCCGGTCCCCTTGATGACCGTGGGAGGATGGATCCAGACTGTAGGCGTGCCGGGCACTCAAGCACAGACTGGAGGAGGAGCGGCTTGGGGTCCTGCTGGGTGACCTCTCGGAACCTCAGTTTTTTCCTCTGCAATATGGGAGTAACACCCAGTATCCCATCCTGCCCACCTCCCACACAGGATTGCAGAGAAGGTCACATGAGGTCCCGGCCAGGTCTGAGAGCCAGGGCAATGGAAGCAGCTGTGAGCTATTAGTATTCTGGAGACCCTCATCAGGGCTTCAGGATGGGAAGGAGGGCTCAAGGAAGACACCAGGAGCAGGAGGGGGGCAGGGCAAGAGCCCATCTTTCACCAGGAAGCAGAGGGGGTGTTGCAAGGGCTGGGGAGACGGAGAGAGGCCTTCCCCAGGGATGTGAGCACCTCACCCTGACCCCAGGGAAAGGGAAGGGCAGGGGCTGCGCAGGAGGGTCTTCCACAATAGCCTTGGGCTCCTGGAAGATCTCCAGGGAGAGCTCCACAGGCAGTTCCCTCAGAGGGGCCTGGTCAGCTAGAGCTGGACCTCACAGCCCGCCGGGCTCTCCCCACGGGTGTGTTTGCCTGTTTCAGCTGATCCATCTCCCTGCTTACCTCCTGCCCTGACCTCCACCTGGCACCAGCAGCCTGCTTGTTATTCCAGGTCCTTCCCTCGAATGGGGAGGGAAGTCAGACTGGGATAGAAGCCACCCTCACTGCAATGACCCCTGAACACGCTGCCTGGCAAGGAGCAAGGCCAGGCCTGGCCCAGACCGCATAACCTTTTTGTCAGCAAGGTTGAGCAGAAGTGGGAATCTCAGACAGTTCCTTCCCTGCAGCCAGAGAGTGGTCTGGGCCAGGGGCTGGGAGCCAGGCATTCGCTGGGGACCTCACTCCCCTACCAGCTTTAGACTCATGCCTAGCAGGTGTGCCAGCATCTCAGTGGGCCCGGGACTCCTGTCTGTCTGTCTGTGTCTCACACACACACACACACACACACACACACACCCCTTTAGCCCACGCTCATTCAGAGTATCATGGAAATTTTAAACTTGAAAGTGTCCTTGATCCTAAGTACCTCTCACCCCCACACGTTTTAGAGGTGAGGAAAGCAAGCACAAAGTACAAGGCCTTGCCGGTGTTGCAGAGTGAGCTCAGGGTGGAAGCAGAAACACCTTGCTTCCCAGCGCCCCACCCAGCGCCCTCGGCTGTCTCGGCTGAGCTGGCACACATCCCAGCCCCTCACTCCCAACTCGATGACGCAGGGCTTTCCCCAGTGTCACCTTTCCAAAGTCAGGCCAGAGTATGAGGTGGGAGAGATGTGTGAGTCAGCAGTCATGTCCACTTCAAAGCCTTGCCTCTCCCTCTATGGCTGCCTCTCCTTGATTACCTCTGAGGACGTCCCCTCTGAGGACGGGCCACTCACTTCCCATGTTCGCTCCCATACTCGTACTGGCTCACACCCACACATCCTCTCTCCACGCCAAACACACAGACACACACCGAGTGCACACACACACTTTCCTTGTCCCTTTGGCTGCTCTCTGGGAGAGCAACTCTGGAGAAACTCTGCTGTGTGTACTCAGGGGCAGGGTACTTGGTGAATGGGGCCCTGTGAGGTGACGAGAGCAGACGGCCAGGACTGGCTTACTTCTACTCTGGGTCTGCACTGGTGAGAAAGCAGCTCAGGGTGGGGGTGGGTGAGGGAGAACAGGCCCCTCTCTACCAGGAGCTAAACATCTGGGTGCAAGACTTTGGTGATGGCTGGAGGGGGTTGGGGGGAGAGGGTACCCCACCTGTGTTTCTCCAGAGTGCCCCAGAGGCCAGAGCCAGCAGGTGAAGGGTGGCCCAGGGCCTCAGGCTACCCACCCTGGACAGGTTGAAGGATGGTGGGAGGGCTGTGGCCAGTCTTCCTGAGGATGGGGGAAGGGGGAGCAGGGGCTGGAGGCGGCGCTGACCATGATTTAACTGCCCTGGGACCCTCGCCCACCAAGACAGACCCCCATGAGGGGCGTCCACCCAGGTCACAAGCCAATCCCATTTCACCTGGACAGAAGCAGCCTCAGGTCAGTGCAGTGAACGGCCTCAGTCTGTACCTCCGGGGATCCTTGTCAGGGTCAAACGGAATATTTGCAGCACCTCACCTCACAGCTGGCCAGACATCACCCAGTCTGACCCCTCAGTCTCTGGGGGAGGAAACTGCAGCACAGAGAGGGATTGGCGTTGCTTGGCCCGTAGCCAGTCTGTGTTCCGGGGCTTGTGCCCGTTAAGCCACCTGCTAGTTCCTGCTGGAACCCCCTCCCAAGCCCACTGTCCCCCTCCCTCTGACCTTGTCATTTTGCTGCCACCTGCCGGCTGCCTCCTCCGCACAGGACCCTTGTGCAGCATCCTGGTGGGACGCTTCGGCTGCAGAGCGACGGTGATGCTGGGCGGCGTGCTGGCCAGCCTGGGCATGGTGGCCGGGTCCTTCTGCTGCACCCTCGGCCAGCTCTACCTCACGGCAGGCTTCATCACAGGTGACTGTCATTCCATGTCGAGAATTGCTGGGTAGCTACTGGGTGCACGATTGAAAAGGGCCAGGCACAGTGAACAGGGCAGGCGAGGCACCACATCTTCTGGGGCCGCCTCCAGTCACGTGAGGGAGAGGGACAATGAACAGAGGCGTAAGAAGGATCACATCTGATCAGCACCTGAGAAGACAGGCCAGCAGATGTGATAGTGTCCCGGCTCGGTTGGGGGTGGGTAGAGATTAAACAAGTAAAGAGGTAGAATAACTAAAGCAGCCAATGTGGAAGGTAAAGCAGGGTCGGGGGAGGTTGCTGGTTTCAGCAGGGCGGTCGGGAAAGGCCTTGCAGAGAAGGTGGCATTTGGGCAGAAGGAGGTGAGGGAGGCTGCCAGCAGGCTGTCTGGGGAAGAGCATTCCAGGCAGCAGGAACAGCAAAAGCAAAGGCCCAGAAGTGCTCGAGGAGCAGCGCGGAGGCCGGCGAGGGTGGAGGGGCGTGAATGAAGGGTCAAAGGGGTCGGGGGGTGGGGGGACCAGGAACAGGTTTAGTTCCTAAAAGGCTGTGTAGTGAGATGGGAAGCCATGTGAGGGGTTCGGGCAGAGGGACGTCATCCAGCCACTGTTTGTGAAGCACTGAGCACTGCTCTGGCTGCGGCGTTGAGAATACACCACAGGGGGCTGGGCTGGGAGCAGAGAACAGGCAGGGGCGTGGTCACCACCCAGCCAGGAGGTGGTGGTACCTTCAACCAGGGTGGTGTGATTGGGGTGATGGGACGTGGTCGTGTTCAGGACTGCATGTGAGGTGCAGAGAAGGAGCCAAGGATGACCCAAGACCCAAGAAGGGTGATACCAAGGGGAGAATGGAAGAATGCACTAGCCACTTACAGTGGGAAACTAGGGGAGGAGCAGGTTCTCGGGAGGATGGGAAGCTCAGGTTTGGACACATCCGGTCTGGAGTTCAGGGAACAGGCCTGAGCTGGAGCGGGCAGCTGGGGAATCCTGAGATGGCTCGTACTCAAGTCTCGAGATGAGGTATCGCCCTGCTGTCACTAAGGGAACAAGGGAGGACAGATGTAAAGGACAGAGGCCTGAGGCCCAGGACACGGACACTCCAGTGGTTAGCGGCCTGGGCAGGAAGAAGTGACAGAGAGGGAGTGGGGTTTCTTGAGAAAGGAAGTGAGGAAAGTGCGCAAGCAGGAGGGAGTGATCGACTGTCAAGCCACTGATGGATCAGACCCAGTGGGGATCAGACTCCATCTTTGGCTTTGCAAAGTGGAGGTTGGCGGCTTTGATAAGAGGAATCCTGGAGCAGAGGTAAGGATGAAAGCCTGATTGGAACAGGTTCAAAAGAGAACAATAGGGGCGTTCCCAGGTGGCCTAGTAGTTAGGATTCTGGGCTTTCACTGCCGTGGCCCAGGTTCGATCCCTGGTCGGGGAATTGGGATCCCACAAGCCATGTGGCACGGCCAAAAAAAAAAAAAAGAAAGAAAGAAGAGGAGGGGGGAAACTGGAGACAGTGGAGATAAAGTATTTCCGAGAAATTTTGATATAAGGGGAGAGCAGAGAAATGGACCAGTACCCAGAAGAGACTGTTGTCAAGAGTTTTGTTTTAATGGGAGAAATAACAATGAAGGAGAATGATCTAGTAAAGAGAGGATAATGGATGCCTCAGGAGAGAGAAATTGCTGGAGGGATGTGCCTTCAAGTAGACAGGATGCAGGGCGGAAGTGGAGGGTTGCCGTTGACTGGGAGCACGGACTGTGCATTGTCACAGACGGGAAGGTAGGTGGTCAGCTGGCAGTGCGGGAGGGAGGTGTCGGGGTGCTCAGAGGAAGAAGGCCTGGTGGTCATCTAAGAGCGGGGACAGTAAATGGTCGAGGGAACTACAGTGGCACCGTGGGTGGCCCGAGGGCCCGCCTGAGGCCAGTGGTCACAGCGTGGTTGTGAACTTTCTCTCCAGCATGCTCAGCTGTGCACGGAGTGGGGGGGGGGGGAGGTGGCATCCAAGCTGAGTCAGGAGAGGAAAGTCTGAGGGAAGCATATTCCAGGCAGAGGGAATGGCAACTGCAAATGTCCGAGTAGGTGGGCAGCTTAATGTCCAGAGGAAGAGAAAGAGACTGATGGGGCTTGATCATGGCGAGTGACAGGGGAGAGTGGCCTGAGATGGCACCCAAGGGGTGGCCAGGGGCCAGACCGTGCAGAGCCTTCCAGGGCAGAGTAAATACTCTGGCTTTTTTTTTTTTTTTTTTTTTTTTTGCGGTACGCGGGCCTCTCACTGTTGCAGAGCACAGGCTCCGGACGCGCAGGCTCAGCCGCTCCGCGGCATGTGGGATCTTCCCAGACCGGGGCACGAACCCATGTCCCCTGCATCGGCAGGCAGACTCTCAACCACTGCGCCACCAGGGAAGCCCTACTCTGGCTTTTTTTCTAGGTGTGATGGGAAATCTTTGGAAGGTGTCAAGCAGCAGAGAGACTTAACCTGATTTAGGGTTTTGAAAATCCCCCTGGTGCTGTGCCAGCGGGAACAGGTGTGCCCCTGGCAACCTTGAGAGGGCAGATCTGAGGGGTGGGATGCTTCTAGGGAGGTGGTGAGGTAGGCTGATTCCATCTGAAATCCCTGGGGACCTGGAAGTGGGTCTGCGCTGGAACGGAAGGAGAACAGACCCGGGACCTGACCCCAGGGTCCCTGCACTGGGTGCGCCCTGGAGCTGGTCCTCCCCTCTCCTTCCACAGGCCTGGGCATGTGCTTCAGCTTTCAGTCAAGCATCACTGTGCTGGGATTGTACTTCACCCGCTGGCGGGTGCTGGCCAACGCGCTGGCCTCGGCGGGCGTCTCCCTGGGCATCATGCTCTGGCCACTGCTCTCCCGCTATCTCCTGGAGGACCTGGGCTGGAGAGGCAGCTTTCTCATCTTCGGCGGGGTTCTCCTCCACTGCTGTGTCTGTGGGGCCATCCTGAGGCCTGTGCCTGCCCGTGTGACCCCTGAGACCAGAGATGGCCTCCCTCCACCTTCCAGGAGACCCGCACGAGGCTGCCCGGCAGCATGCGGTCGGGCCATCCAGCGCCACCTGGCCTTCGATGTCCTGCGGCACAACGTGGGCTACCGCGTGTACACACTGGGAGTCGCCTGGATGATCATGGGTTTCCCGCTGCCCCACGTCTTCCTGGTGCCGTATGCCATTTGGCACGGGGTGGATGAACACAGGGCAGCCCTGCTCATCTCCATCATTGGCTTTAGCAACATCTTCCTGCGGCCCATGGCTGGGCTGGTGGCAGGCCGGCGGGACTTTGCCAGTCACCGCAAGTACCTGTTCAGCCTGGCGGCCCTGCTCAACGGGCTCACCAACCTGGCGTGCGCAGCGTCGGCCGACTTCCGGGTGCTGGTGGCCTACTGCCTGGTGTACAGCGTGTCCATGAGCGGCATTGGTGCTCTCCTTTTCCAGGTCCTCATGGACATTGTCCCAATGGACCGGTTCTCCAGCGCCCTGGGCCTCTTCACCGTCCTGGAGAGCATCTCCATCCTCATCTCCCCGCCACTGGCTGGTGAGGCCCTGGGAGGGAGGGCAGCCAAGTGTGGCCTGGGCAGGGCATGGGGGGGGGTTGCAAATAGGAACAGTCTGGAGGCTTGGGCCCCCTCCAGCATCTCAGGGTTAGCGACTTGGAATCTGTGATTTTCTCGAGCACCTCAGGGGACTGGCTGTAGCCTGTTCCACAGCTGACACTCGGGGTATGAACAGTGAAAAGTAAGGATTTTCATACCAGACTTATCTCAGTCCTTTGTCTTCCCCTCTGTACCTCTGATTTCTTATCAGTAAAGTGGGGATGACAGTAGAATCTACCTCACAGGCTTGTTGTGGGGATCACCAGTGTCATATAGCAAAGAGCTTAGTAGAGAGCCTGGCACACGGTAAGTGCTATGCACATGTCTGCTGTTCTTAACATCCTCTCCCTGTGGGGCCCGGGCAAGTCATTTTCCTTCTCTGAGCCATAGTGTCATCCGCAAAATGCAGACGAGAACGCCTGCCACACCCATCCCTACACCTGTGCCAGTCACGGGGTGGGCAGGGCTGAAGACAGAGAACTAGTCCCCACCTCTGAGGGCTTACCTTCTGGTGGAGGAGTCGGGGATTAGAGCAAAGAGGCCCCTTTGTGATCATAATGGTGATTTGTGCCGGGAGGGAAACGAACAGATACGGAAGCAGGGACCCACAGGAGTGGACTTGCTGGGCAGCTGAGCGTGTGACATTCAGAGTAAAAGGGAAGGTTTGTGAAGCCCGTGGTGCTGGGGGGCAGTCAACAGACAGCACGGTTATTATAGTCAGACAACGGGGACTCCTCCCAAGTGTGGCATTGGAAGTCCCAGTTTCCAAGGGCGTTCTCCAAGCCGACAAGCAGGGAGAGCAATCCAGGAGGAGGTATGGCGGGCCTGGGGTAGGGCTGAGCAGATATCCCAGACGCCACTGGCCCTTGAGTCCTTGGCTTCCTGCCACCAAGGGTAAAGGAAACATGCCCTTAAGTGCTCGTCTGGCCGCCCAAGGGCTCTTCCTGCCCGGACTGGGGCTGGTTTAGTGTTTCCTTTCCTTTCATTCAACAAATACCTAATGAGTTCCCACTAGGTGCCAGCCACGGTTCCTAGTGCTGGGGATGCAGCAGGGACAACAATAAAATCCCTGCTCTCACAGAGCACACAATTTAGCAGGGGTGAGGGGGCGTGCGCGGGAGGCCTGGTAGCCAAGGGCAGTGGCCTAACTTGCTCTCTGTCCCCTAGGACTCCTCCTAGACACCACCAGCAACTTCAGCTATGTTTTCTACATGTCAAGTTTCTTCCTCATCTCAGCCGCCCTCTTCATGGGTGGCAGTTTCTGGGCCCTGGGGAAGATGGAGAGGCAGGGTCCGCAGGCTGAGGTGCAAGGAGCTGTAACAGAGGCTGCCCCAGAGCAGGGCCTCACTATGGAGGACACAGACGGTCCCAAGAAGCGGCTGCGCGTGGAGATCATGTATGTGACCAGCGTCTGAGGCCCGGGATCACTCACATGTGTGACCGGCATCTGAGCCCTGAAGTCAGTGAGTCCTGCCTCAGCCCAGGAATGTCCAGCTACTTCGCCAGAGGCTGGGGTGAAGGGCTGCCCAGAAAGCCTGAACCAAAGGCCATCTGGGTTCTGCACGTCGGGACTCAGCCAGGAGTTGGGACCTTAGAGGCTGACCTCCAGAGGCTCGGGGTTCCTTCTAACCAGCAGAATCCAGGAGCGGATCCTCCTGACTTTTTTGCTGGGGCATCAGAGTACCCGGGGCCCAGGAAGGTGGGTCTGAGCCCAGCCCAGGTCTGTCACGGCTGGCTTGGCTCAGCTGGCTGCCTACGCTGCTGCTACAGCTCAACACACTGGACCCTCAAGTCCGGCCTGGGTGCCTCCCATGTGATCTCTTTGTCCTTCACCCTCTAGACAGCTCCGAAGAGCTCAACCCTCCTCCGAGTCTCTCCTGCCCCCCTTCTTCCCAGGTGGCCCAGCCCTTGCCCGCAGGGCTGCCCCCAGCACAGGTTGCTGGACCTCATGCTACCTGGAACCTTGGGAAGAAGGGCTTTGGGAGAGAATGTGTTGCAGTGGTGGAGGGCCAGGCTGAGCGTCGGCCTGGATGCAGGATTTGGACAGATTAAATGCCAGGTGGAGCACCCGTCCTGGCAACAGTGCAGAGAACTGGAGGGGAGCCCCTGGCTTGGGTCCTAGAGGCAGTGAAGTCTGAGGGTCCCCTGCAGACTCAGCAGGGCCTGCTCTAGGGTCTCCTCCCTTCTCTGCCCCATCCTGTATCTTGGCTGGGAGGGTCAGTGCTGGGGGGAGCGGGAGAGCCACACATCAGACCAGGGGAGGAAGGATTGCTAGGCAGGGCCCCAGGACCTCTGTGGAAATGGAGCTGCTTTTGCAGCAGAAGCCCTTTCACTCCCCTCTCCTGTCAGCCTTTTCTCCCTGCTGTGTCAGAGGTGTCAACCCTGGAATAAGTGGCTGGCTGGGCCAGCTGCCAGGCCACCCCTGCTCCCCACTGGCCTGTGCGGCTGGCCTGGAAGTCAGAGCTTCTCCCCCAGACCGGCCGGCCGCCACTTACTCTTTTTGCTGGTGCCTTCCCTGAGGTCATCACCCGGGGGCTGGCTGTCATCAGCCCAGGCTTGTCCCAACAGTGTACCAACTGAGCGAAAGGAAAAACAGAGTTTGTTTCAATTACACACAGAAACAGTTTCTGCAGCGGGTTATAAACCCTGTGAACTAACGAAGCTAGAAAAGAGGCCTGGAGTAAGTTTTCCCCCATCCCCCTTCAGGGCTACTCCCACCACGGACCTTGTTTGTTGATTCAAGCTCAACCAGGTTTCAACAAGAAACCCTTATCAGGAGAATTGATTTTCTTTTTATGACCCGACTCCAGCCTTCCTCCTGCACGAGTCCAACTGGCGTGAGTCAGCATCCTTGGGGATGTTGTCTTTCCCAGGACTCATGAGTGCCCCCTTCTGGCCAAAAGAGGTAGTACGGAGGTGAAGCAAAGGGCTCTGGGCTGGAATAGAGACCTGAATTCACGTTTGACTCCGCCATAATCTGCTGTGTGACTCTGGACCATCTCTGGGCCTTGAAAAAGGAGGAGGTTGGCCTAGATAAGTTAAAGTCTCTTCCAGTTTGAAAAGTCTGATCCTGAAGACCCCCCATTGCCTCCCTGCCCCCCCCCCATCCTGTCCTGTACTTGGCCACCATCCATAGCTTGTGCACTGAAGGGGGAATCCACAGCTGGACACATTTACCAGGTCCTGCCACCTTCTCCATCTTAACTGAGCGGAAAAGGAGAGTTGGGGCTGGTAGGTAGATGAATACTTTTTGGTGCTAGTAGCCACAAGCCTTTGAAACGTGTATCCCCTTTTAGGCCCACTTCCTGAAAACTGATTTCTTTCAAGGAAAAAAGATATTAGTAAACATTTAGGATAGGGAACTTTGACCTCCTCTGCCCCCTGGGCAAGAGTGGTGATAATCTCTGGGCAGAATTCCTTTAGCAAATATTATTGAGCATCTACTGTGTGTCAGGAACTGGCAGAGAGGAGTTAAGTCCTGGTCGCTGCCCTCAGCACAAAACCAAGGACGAAGAATTCTTCCCAAAGATGAGGGCCTCTGAAGCCTTAGGAGGGGACAAATGAGGGAGGCTGGGGTGGCCCATCTGATTCCGGAACCCACATTTACCTGATCCTGGGGTTCCTCTAGAGAGGGTCTAGAGCAGTTCCTGACCAGGAGCTCACTTCCATCCTGTCCCCAAGCTCTGAGCTCCTGGTCCCCAGGCCTTTACTGCTCTGTCCAGACAGAAGCACAGAAGCCCCCTGGCCACCTTGTGCTGAGATATACTTCCCCAAGTCGAATCAGCTCCCCTCAGAATGTGAAGGGCCTGGTGAGGGGCCTGGGGCCACTGTCCTGCAAGAAGCAGCCAGGGTACCCAAGCACCCAGACTATGGTCATAACTCCTGCCCCAGGGGTGTGTGCACAGGGCAGGGGCTGATCACAGGGACCTGAGCCCACCACGGAGGTGGAGGCTGCTCTCAACGGGGCTGTGGTAGGCTGGAATGTGGCAGCCACTCTGCCCTCATGCCAGCCCCAGGGCAAAAGGAGCATGGCCCTTGCCCTCAAGAAGCTCGCAGCCCAAGCCCCTTTCATCCCCACATTTTCAAGCACGACTGGAGTCTGGGAGGACCACCTTCCTCCCTGGTGCTCTGTCTCCTGTGCCTATGAGGTATGGGCCGCACGCCCCCTTCCTGGGAAGCCCCGAGAAGAGAAGGAAGTGGGCGGAAGGGCTTCAGCATCAGAAAACCGCCAAAGCGGTACAGCTGGGCTCCTTCTAGGGCCCGACGGTGCTGCCCCTGGTGCTCTCTGCCACCTGGCTGATAAAATGCCTTCCAGCCAGAGGTGGCAGACTCAGCTCAGGATTGGGAAGCAGAGGGTACCGGGCTCGCCCGGCTTTTCATTTTGGCCGCGCCATGCGGCATGCGGGATCTCAGTTCCCAGACCAGGGATAGAACCCATGCCCCCTCCTTTGGGAGCGCGGAGTCAACCACTGGACTGCCGGGGAAGTCGTCGCCTGGCTTTTGGGAAAAGCAGACCAGAAGGTAGTGTCAAAGTGTTAGCGAACCCAGGTCCGGCTGCTCGCCGCTCGAAAGCCAATTCTTTTTTGGAGCACAGGCTCCGGACACGCAGGCTCAGCGGCCATGGCTCACGGGCCCAGCCGCTCCGCGGCATGCGGGATCTTCCCGGACCGGGGCACGAACCCGCGTCCCCTGCATCGGCAGGCGGACTCTCAACCACTGCGCCACCAGGGAAGCCCAGAAAGCCAGTTCTTGGGAGACAAGTGTTGGTAGGAAAGGAAAGTTTGCTTCAGAGGCTGGCAACCGGGGAGAGGGTGGAGTCCTGTCCGAGAACTCCCGATTGCTGTTCAGGGGACAGGGGCTTTTAAAAGGGAGTTTCAGGGTTATATAGGCGGAGGGAGGGAGCAGAACAGCATAGTCAGTTCTGACAGTCAGCTTGAAACCAGTAATGTGGTCTGATCAGCGTCATCTTGGTCGTCTTAAGTACGGTTAATCTTTAGTTCCAGGGTTTGTTCCCATTTCTTTGAGGCCAGTTCTAGGAATTGTGTGAAGTGGAGCAGCTTATGTCATGGCTTCAATTTGGTCATCATGTAGTCATCCTCCTCCACCTGGTGGGGGCTTCAGTAGCTGCAAAACAGCTCACAGGATACAGCTCAGAATGTTATCTATAGACCTTAAGGACGAACTAAAGGTCCTTGACTATGCTTAAGGACTAAACTATTATTATCTGGTCTCCTTTGTTTTCCTCTATTTCTGCATTTTTTCACTTCTGATTAAACTTATTATTTGGCTAAAGTTTTTCCACAGACAAAAGGCAGGCTGAGGACATGGGGGGCAAGGACCATAGGGTCCTGCTCCGTTTCAAAAGGACCCGCGTGGGGGACACAGGGAGCCGACACTTGCGTTCCTGGGGGCCCTTGGTGTGTGTGGGGGAACTGCACCCCTCCGTCAAGTGCAGGGGCATCTGGAGGTGCTTCTGCCCCGACAGCCCCCCACGTAGGCGCTCCGGCACCTCTGAGCTCCTAAGGGCCCTAGAGGCGCTCCTCAACGCATCCGCAACCTTTCATAACCGCTTCCATCACGATGCGGATCGCCACCTGCCTGAGACAAGAGGCTTGAAGCTCCCGGCGTAAGCACCGGCGGAAGAACTTGCTTGAAGCAAGCCCAGGGAGCTCAGTGACAGCCCCGCCCCTCACCCTCCTAGGCCCGCCCCTTCCGCCCCCTGGGGCGGGGCTAAGAGCGGCTTGCCCCGGAAGTCCGGAACTGAGCCGAAAATTAAGCGCCGCTGGGAGCTGCTCCTCCCTTCTTCGGCGCGCGACAGCGTCCTGGTCTTCCGCGCCCCAATTTGGATGTTCACTCCCAGCTCTTACGAGCTCCTGAGTCCCCACCCCATTTCCCCAGCCCAATTTCAGCTGCAAATTACTGCAGAACCTGAAGCCAGGAAAGGAACCTATTTCCCGCTCCGGTCTGCCCCTCTCCGGACCCGGCGAGGCCCAGGTGAGGTTCTCGCCCGCTTTCCAGCCTCACCTTCCACACTCCCCTGCCCGTCCCCCGGGGTTCCTCCGCCGCCCGACCATGGCCCAGAAGCCGAAGGTAGACCCCCACGTCGGCCGGCTGGGATACCTGCAGGCGCTGGTCACGGAATTCCAGGCGACCGAGAGCCAAGGTGAGAGCGGCAGGGTGGGGAGCAGGGTACCAGGCAGGGGTCTGGCCGCGATCGCCGCCCCGGACCTGGCTCCAGTGCCGCTTTTCCACTGCAGACGCCAAGGAGCAAGTACTGGCCAACCTCGCCAACTTCGCCTATGACCCCAGTAACTACCAGTATCTGCGGCAGCTACAGGTCCTGGATTTATTCCTCGATTCACTGTCGGAGGAGAATGAGACCCTGGTGGAGTTTGCTATTGGTAAGGATGGGGCCGCTCTCCTAGATACCTGATGGGCTGTAATGAGATAATGAGTTAGAAGTGAGTTGTTGGGAAAGGAATCTCTTAGGCAGTCGCTCAGCTGCGAAGGCCGACTTTCGCGATGTCTGTGCCGCCTGCGCGGTTCACACGTCGTCCAGGTCACGGCTCGCTTGAATCAGGTTTGGAACTCTCAGGACCCCCTCTGCCTTGTCTAGCTTCCCTCCCGCTTAGAGGTGAGATCGAAAATGAGGGAATGGATTGAAGCCCCATTGGAGGGAAAAATGTTGAGTGCCCATTTTAAACATCTTTGACTTAATGTTTTAACATCGGGACTTCCCCGGCGGTCCAGTGGTTAAGACTCCGTGCTTCCACTGCAGGGGGCACGGGTTCAATCCCTGGTTGGGGAACTAAGACCCCACATGCCGTGGGGCACAGCCAAAACAAGTTTTACCATCAAGAGAAGTAGCGGTGACTTGGAATGGCTTGTGACTCCTGTAGTTGTTGTGGTCTAAGACCTACTGAGTTATTCACTGGACAGGTATTTATTGGGCGTATATTGTGCGAGCAAGGTATTGTTCTAGATGTTGGAGAGACGGCGAGCAAGTTGGGCAAAGGGTCTTTGCCCTCGAGGAATTTACATTCTAGTAGGGGGAGACAGATGGTTGACAAACAAGAAAGCTGAGGCTCTGAAGAAAATAAACAGGGTGATGAGAGAGAGCAAGGGGAGGGAGGGGCTCCTTCTTGTTTGGCCATCATGGGAAGGCACAGCGTGGGCAAAGACTCTAGAGCAGAGCTTCCCTGGTGGCGCAGTGGTTGAGAGTCCGGGGACACGGGTTCGTGCCCCGGTCCGGGAAGATCCCACGTGCCGCGGAGCGGCTGGGCCCGTGAGCCATGGCCGCTGAGCCTGTGCTCCGCAATGGGAGAGGCCACAACAGTGAGAGGCCCGCGTACCGCAAAAAAAAAAAAAAAAAAAAAAAAAGACTCTAGAGCAGGAGGGGCCAGAAGGAACGCTGATGTGGCACCACTGTGGTGAGCGAAGCAGAGAGTGGTACTAAGTGAGGTTATAGAGAGCTCACGGCACCAGAGTTTACAGGGATTCAGGTCTCGGCATTGGGAAAGAGTCTGGAGTTTATTCTGAAGGCAAACCAACATTGTTTTTTCAGCATGCATCTTTAAAAAAGAACATTTCTCTGCATAGTGAATCTTATCTACATAGAGAATGAACTTAATAATTCCATTATAACCAAATACCCAGTTAGGCCAACTTCTCTAATAGGTCCCCAAAGGACATTTTGTTGTTTTGTATAAACCAGGATCCAGTCCAGGATTCATGCACTTAATCTGGTTCTTACGTTCCTTAGATCTCAATCTCTCTCTTTTAAAATAAACCTTGTATTTTAGAACAGTTTTAGAAAAATTGCAAAGATAGTACAGAGTTCCCATATATGCTGCACCTAGTTTCCTCATTGTTATCGTCTTACATTAGTATGGTACGTTTGTTACAGTTAATAAACCAATATTGATGCATTATTACTAACTCAGGTCCATACTTTATTCAGATTTGTTTAGTTTTTCCCTAATAATCCTTTTACTGCTCCAAGATTCCATCCAAGATACTGTGTTACATTTAGTTGTCATGTCTCCTTAGGCTCCTCTGGGCTGTGCCAGTTTCTTAGACTGTCCCGTTTTTCTGGATGACCTTGGCAGTTTTGAGGAGTACTGGTCAGGTCTTTTGTAGGTTTTCCCTCAGTTGGGGTTTGTCTGATATTTTTCTCATGATTAGAGTGGGATATGGGTTTTGGGGAGGATGACCACAGAGGTAAAGGGTAAAAGGCCATTTTCATTTACATCATATCAAGGGCATATGCTATCAACATGACTTATCACTGTTGATATTAACCTTGATCACCTGGATGAAGTAGTGTTTGTCAGGTTTCTCCACTATAAAGTCACTCTTTTTATTTATTTATTTATTTATTTATTTATTTATTTATTTATTGGCCATACCTTGTGGCATGTGGGATCTTAGTTCCCTGACCAGGGATTGAACCCATGCCCCCTGCATTGAAGCATGGAGTCTTAACCACTGGACCGCCAGGGAAGTCCCTGAAGTTACTCTTTATCCTCCATCTCCCCCCCTTTCCATATGGTGCTGTTTGGAAGGAAATCACAGCATCAATTATCTTATATCTTTTTTTAATATAAATTTATTTATTTTTGACTGCTTTTGGGTCTTCGTTGCTGCGCATGGGCTTTCTCTAGTTGCGGTGAGCGGGGGCTACTCTTCGTTGTGGTGCGCGGGCTTCTCACTGCAGTGGCTTCTCTTGTTGCGGAGCATGGCCTCTAGGCACACGGACTTCAGTAGTTGTGGCACGTGGGCTCAGTAGTTGTGGCTCGTGGGCTCTAGAGCTCAGGCTCAGTAGCTGTGGCCCACGGGCTTAGTTGCTCTGCGGCATGTGGGATCTTCCCGGACCAGGGCTCGAACCTGTGTTCCCTGCATTGGCAGGCGGATTCTCAACCACTGCCCCACCAGGGAAGCCCATCTTATATCTCTTTTAATCATTAATAGACTCTTTTTTCCTAACACTAATTGTTGAAGGATCCAGACCAGTTCTGCAGAACGCCTCACCTTCTGAATTGTCTAGTTGCCTCTTTATGGTGTCATTTCGTTTGTTCCTGTAACTGCTTTATTTCCTGTAACTTAGAAATTAGATTGAAAACTTTTCTAGAATCAGGTAACACACTTTTTTTTTTTTTTTCATGAATACATCCTGGGCAAATGTGATTTAAATTTTTGAAAGGCCATCCAGGTCTGCCTCTAATTTGTGATATCTGGGACTCCTCTTACTACGACAGGCCTCACACATGTGTGGACATCCCAGCTTCACTCACAGCCCCACAAACACTTGCCTGGTGGCCACTCATTGGACTTCAGCGTGTGCACACAAACAGCGGGGTTCACCGCTGGGAGTCAGGATGCAGGAAAGAGGCCCATGCAGCTGGGGGAGCAGGTTTAGGAACTGGAGCTCTGGGTATGGGGGAAGGGGAATGGGCTTTGGGCAGGCTCCCTGGACTCTTCAACCTATGGAGAGGGCCAGAGTGAGGCCCTCGAAACCTGGGCTGGGGGCAGGAGCCCCGGTTGCCCAGGTCTAAGGGTGGGAATAGCTCATGTCTCTGCCCCTCTGGAAGATTATTATGCTGAATAAATATCGTGAAAAATTGGTCACTTTAAGATTTCTCCAGTGTTAGTACTCCATCTCCTCCCTTTTTGGAACTCTGCCCCAGAGCTTCTGCCGCCTGAGTGGTGACAGTGACCCCTGCAGAAGCCCGTGGCTAGGCCTCCACCTGAGAGTGATACAGCTCCTTCAACTCAAGCTCTTGACTCTGGAGAAACCTTTGCTGAAAAGAGCAGTCTCCCAAGGCAAGTTTTTACAGGATCAGGAAGCAACTTTCCCAAGGCAGGAACACTCTTGAGTTCCTGGCCCACTGAGCTGGGAGCTTTGCCAGAGATCAGGGCTGGGCCTGGGTTCTTGCCCTCCTGGGCAGCTTCCCAGAGTGGGTGACCAAGCCCTGGACCTGGAGTCCACGGTCCCCACTTCTCCACTTTGTAGCCAGTCTTTGTGGATGAGTCCTGTCCCTTCTCTGAGCCTCATTTCCTCACCTGAGCCTTGTCTGCCTCGCAGGACTGTTGTGGGGAGCAGAGCGTGTGCGCGTGTCTGTCTCCGTGAAGGTATCGATACTTTGTCTAGAATTGTTGGTATCATCTCCAGTTTTACTTTTCACAGCCACTGTTTCCTTCTCTTCTTCTTCTTCCCAACGTCCCCAATCCCAAGAGCAGCAGCTTTCTTAGCATTGAATCTCCCTCCGTGGGATCCTCTGGACATTAAAATTCTCTTGTATTTATTGTGCATAACTTAAAAGGAAAGTCCCAGTGGTGCTTAGAAGCCTATTTTGTTACTCTTGCTGTTTCCTTTTCTGTTAACGTCTGTGGTGCTAAATGGGAAACACTGTCGGTGCTTATTCTGTGCTGGGCTTTGTAGCTTTGAATCTTTTGTCTCTGGTGGCAGATCTGAGATGGTGAATCTCCATGAGATCAGAGTGCCTTGC